>NW_022143314.1:0-9092 GCF_007565055.1 Rhinopithecus roxellana
TTTTATACCTATATCTATTATGTCTATATTTTATACCTAATCTATTATATCTATGATGTCTAGATTTTATACATATATCTATTACATTTAATATGTTTATATTTTATACTATATCTATCTATTAGTCTATATCTATTGTATCTATTATGTCTACATTTATACCTCTATTATATCTTTTATATCTATATTTATAACTATATCTATTATATCTATTATGTCTATATTTATACCTATATCTATTATGTCTATATTTACCTATATTATAATGTCTATTTTCTATATTATATCTATTGTGTCTGTATTTATACCTATATCTATTCTGCCTATATTTTATACCTATATCTATTGTATCTATTATGTCTTATTTTATACCTATATCTACTATACCTATTATGTCTATATTGTATACCTATATCTATTAAGTCTATATTATACCTATATTTATTATATCTATTATGTCTATATTTTATATCAATATCTATTATGTCTATATTTAATATCTATATCTATTATATCTATTATGTCTGTATGTTTTACCTATATCTATTATGACTATTTTATACCTCTATCTATTATATCTATTATGTCTATATTTTATACCTATATCTATTATATCTATTATGCTTATATTTCATACCTATATCTATTATATCTATTATACCTATATTTTTACCTATATCTATTATATCTATTATGTCTATATTTTATACCTATATCCATCAAATCTATAATGTCTCTATTTTATATCTATATTTGTTACATCTTTTATGTCTATATTTATACCTATATCTATTATATCTATTATGTCTATATTTTATACCTATATCTATTGTGTGTATTATGTCTATATTTTATACCTATATCTATTATATCTATTATGTCAATACGTTATTCCTATATCTATTATGTCTATATTTTATACCTGTATCGATTATATATGTTATGTCTATATTTTATACCTATATTTATATACTCTATATCGATATTTTTACCTATATCTATTATCTATTATGATTATATTTTATACCCATATCTATTCTGTCTATATTTTATACCTATATCTATTATATCTATTAGGTCTATATTTTATACCTTAATCTACTACACCTCTTATAGCTATATTTTATACCTATATCTATTATATCTATGACGTCTAGATTTTATAACTGTCTATTATATCTATTATGTATATTGTATACCTATATCTATTACATCTAATATGTCTATATTTTATACCTATATCTATTATATTATATGTCTATATTATTATATCTATTGTCTATATTTTATACCTCTATTATATCTTTTATATCTATATTTTATAGCTGTATCTATTATATCTTTTATGTCTATATTTTATACCTATATCTATTATGTCTATATTTTATACCTATATCCATAATGTCTATATTTTATACCTACATCTATCATATCTATTATGTCTGTATTTTATACCTATATCTATTCATAACTATATCTATATCATTATGTCTATATTGAATACCTATATCTCTTAAGTCTATATTTATACCTATATTTATTATATCTGTTATGTCTATATTTTATACCAATATCTATTATGTCTGTATTTAATATGTATATCTACTATATCTATTATGTCTGTATTTTTTACCTATATCTATTATGATATATTTTATACCTATATCTGTTAAATCTATTATGTCTATATTTTATACCTATATCTATTATATCTATATGTTTATGTTTTATACCTATATCTATTATATCTATTATACCTATATTTTTACCTATATCTATTATATCTATTATATCTATATTTATACCTATATCTATTATAACTATATTTTATAACTAGATGTCTTATATCTTTTTTAATACCTATATCTATCATATCTATTAGATTTATATTTATAATTACATCTATTATATCTATATTTTATACCTATATCTATTATATCTATTATATCTATGATTTATGACTATATCAATTTATAGATATTTTATACGTATATCAATTATATGTATACTTTATACCTATATCTATTATGTCTATATTTTATACCTTTATCCATTATATCTAGTATGTCTATATTTTGTACCTATATCTACCTGTCTATTATGTCTATATTTTATACCTATGTCTATTATTCTATTATGTCTATTTTATACCTATATCCATCAATCTATTATGTCTCTATTTTATACCTATATTTGTTACATCTATTATGTCTGTATTTTATTCCTATATGTATTATATCTATTATGTCTATATTTTATACCTATATCTATTGGATGTATTTTGTCTATATTTTTTACCTATATCTATTATATCTATTATGTCAATACTTTATTCCTGTATCTATTATGTCTGTATTTTATACATGTATCGTATATTGTTATGTCTATATTTTATAACTATATTTATTATATCTCTTATGTCGATATTTTATACTATACTATTATATCTATTATGTTTATATTTTATACCGATATCTATTCTGTCTATATTTCATACCTATACTATTATATCTATTATGTCTGTATTTTACCTTTATCTACTATATTTCCTATGTCTATGTTTTATACCTATATCTATTATATCTATTGTGTCTATACTTTATACCTATATCTATCATGTCTATATTTTATATCTCTATATATTATATTATGTCTATTTTAAACCTATCTATTATATCTATTATGTCTATTTTTTATGCGTATATCCATTATATCCACTATATCTATATTTTAAATCTATATCTATTATATATATTTGATACCTATATCCATTATATCTATTATATCTATATTTTATACAAAATCTATTATATCTATTGTGTATATTTTATACCTGTATCTATCATATCTATATTTTGTATCTGTATCTATTATATCTATTATGTCTATATATTATACCTATATCCATCAAATCTTTTTTTTTTTTTTTTTTTTTTTTTTTTTTTTTTTTTTACCTTAAATTCTTATGTTTTTTTTTTTTTTTTTTTTTTATTATACTCTAAGTTCTAGGGTACATGCATAACGTGCAGGTTTGTTACATATGTATACTTATGCCATGCTGGTGTGCTGCACCCATCAACTCGTCAGCACCCATCAATTCATCATTTATATCATGTATAACTCCCCAATGCAATCCCTCCTCCCCCCCCTCCCCTCCCCATGATAGACCCCAGTGTGTGATGTTCCCCTTCCCGAGTCCAAGTGATCTCATTGTTCAGTTCCCACCTATGAGTGAGAACATGCGGTGTTTGGTTTTCTCTTCTTGTGATAGTTTGCTAAGAATGATGGTTTCCAGCTGCATCCATGTCCCTACAAAGGACGCAAACTCATCCTTTTTTATGGCTGCATAGTATTCCATGGTGTAAATGTGCCACATTTTCTTAATCCAGTCTGTCACAGATGGACATTTGGGTTGATTATACCTATATCCATCAAATCTATTATGTCTCTATTATATACCTATATTTGTAACATCTATTATGTCTATATTTTATACCTGTATCTATTATATCTATTTTCTATTTTATAGCTCTATCTATTATATCTTTTATGTCTATATTTTATATCTTAATGTATTACATCTATTAGGTCTATTTTATACCTCTATCTATTACATTTATTATGTCTATATTTATACCTCTATATGGCATATCTGTTATGTCTATATTTTATACTTCTATCTATTATATCTATTATATCTATTTTGTCTATATTTTATACGTCTATCTGTTATATCTATTATGTCTAAATTTTATACGTCTATCTATTATATTTATTATGTCTATAATTTATACCTATATCTATTATATCTTATGTCTATAATTTCTACCTCTATTATATCTATTATGTCTATATTTTAAACCTCGATCCATTATATCTGTTATCAATTATGTCTATATTTATACCTCTATTTATTCTATCTTTGGTCTATGTGTTATAACTACATATTATTTCTATTATATCTATATTTTAACCTATGTCTATTATGTCTTTATTTATACCTATATCCATTACATGTATTATGTGCATATTTTATGCCTATATCTATTATGTCTATATTTAATACGTATATCTATATATCTACTATGTCTATATTTATACCTATATATATTCTATCTATTATGTCTATATTTTACACTATATCTATTAGATCTATTATGTCTGTATCTATTATGTCTATTATGTCTATCTTTTATACCTATATCTATTATATCTATTGCATATATTTTATAGCAATATCTATTATATCTATTTGTATATTTTTATACCTTTATCTATTATATCTCTTATGTCTATATTTATACCTCAATCTATTATATCTATATTTATAACTGTATCTATTATATGTATTCTGTCTATATTTTATACCTTTATCTATTAGATCTATTATGTCTGTATCTATTATATCTATTATATCTATCTCTTATCCCTATATCTATTATATCTCTTGTGTATATTTTATAGCAATATCTATTTTATCTATTTTGTCTATATTTTATACCTCTATCTATTATATCTCTAATGTCCATATTTTATACATCAATCTATTATATCTGTATTTTATAACTTTATCTATTATATATATTATGTCTATATTTTATACCAATATGTATTATGTTGTCTATATCTATTATACATATTATGCCTATATTTTATACGTATATCTATATCTATTATGTCTATATTTTCTACCTCTCTTATATCTATTATGTTATATTTTATACCTATACCTATTATATCTATTAGGTCTATATTTTATACCTATATCTATTATGTCTATATTTAATACCTATATCTATTATATCTATTATGTCTATATTTATACGTATATCTATTATGTCTATATTTATACCTCTATCGATATATGTATTATATCTATATTTTATTCCTATATCTATTATATCTCTTATATTTATATTTTATAATTTTATCTTATATCTCCATTTTATATCTGTATCTTTTATATCTATTATATCTGTATTTTATACCTATATCTATTGTATCTATATTTTATACGTATATCTATTATATCTATATTGTATACCTATATCTATTATATATATTTTATACCTCTATCATCTATTATGTCTATATTAATACCTCATATATCTATATATCTACTCTGTCTATATTTTATACCTATTTCTATTATATCTATTATGTCTATACTTTATTCCTATATCTACTATATCTATCTTTTATACCTGAATCGATCATATGTATTATATCTATATTTTATACCTATATGTATTATACCTCTTATGTCTATATTTTATAGCTATATCTATTATTTCTATTATGTTTATATTTTATACCCATGTCTATGTCTATATTTTATACCTGTGTCTTATATCTATTATGTCTATATTTTATAACTATTTCAATTATACTCTTATGTGTATATTTTATACCTATATCTATATGTATTGTGTCTATACTTTATACCTATTACTATTATGTCTCTATTTTATATCTTTATTTATTATATCTAGTATGTCTATAGTTTTTACGTATATCTATTATGTCTATGTTTTATACCTATATCTATTATAACTATTATGTCTATAT
Organism: Rhinopithecus roxellana; assembly: GCF_007565055.1. NCBI lineage: Eukaryota > Metazoa > Chordata > Mammalia > Primates > Cercopithecidae > Rhinopithecus > Rhinopithecus roxellana. Next base: position 5,569 of record NW_022143314.1, read on the forward strand.
TTATATATTATGTCTGTATTTTACACCTATATCTATTATATCTATTATGTCTATATTTTATAACTATATATTATGACTATATTTATATCTATATCTATTTTATATATGATGTCTATATTTTATATCTATATCTATTATGTCTATATTTTATACCTCTATCTGGTATATCTATTATGTCTACATTTTAAACCTATATCTATTATATCTATTATGTCTGTATTGTAAACCTATATATTATAACTATATTTTATACCGATATCTATTATATCTATATTTTTACCTATATTATTATATCTATTATATGTATATTTTATGACTATATCAATTTATCTATATTTTATGTATATCTATTATATCCATTATGACTATATTTATACCTATATCTATTGTATCTATTATGTCTATATTTTTCCTATGTCTATGATATCTATTATGTCTATATTTTATACCTATATCTATCAAATCTATTATGTCTCTATTTTATAACTATATTTGTTATATCTATTATGATATATTATACCTTTATCTATTATATCTATTATGTCTGTATTGTACCTATATATATTGTATGTATTTTGTCTATATTTTATGCGTATATCTACTATATCTTTTTGTCTATACTTTATACCTATATCTATTTTGTCCGTATTTAACCTATATCTATATCTATTATGTCTGTATTTTATACCTATATCTATTATATCTATTATGTCTATATTTTATACCATTATCTATTATATCTATTATGTCTATATTTTATACCTTATCTATATCTATATTTTATAACTATATCTATTATATGCATTATTTCTATATTTTATTCCTATATCTTTATATCTGTCTATATTATATCTATTCTGTCTATATTTATACGTATATCTATAACTATTATGTCTATATTTCATACCTCTCTTACATCTATTATGTCTATATTTTATACCTGTATCTATTATATCTATTTTTTATACCTATATCTATTATATCTATTATGTCTATATTTTATACCTATATATATATCTATTATGTCTATATTATACCTATATCTATTATATCTATTATGTGTATATTTTATACGTATGTCTATATCTATTATGTCTATTTTTATACCTCTCTTATATCTATTATTCCGTATTTTATACTATATCTATTATATCTATTAGGTCTACATTTTATACCTATATCTATTATGTCTATATTTATACCTGTATCTATTTATCTATTATGTCTATATTTGTGCGTATATCTATTATGTCTATTTTTATACCTCTATCTATTATATCTATTATATCTATATTTTATACCTATATCTATTATAACTGTATTTTATACCTATGTCTATTATATCTATATTTTATGCCTATATCCTTTAGATCTATTATATTATATTTTATAATTTTATCTTGAATCTATATTTATATCTGTATCTATTATATATTATGTCTATATTTTATATCTATATTTATTGCATCTATGTTTATACGTATATCTATTATATCTATTATATCTATATTTTATACCTATATCTATTATATTTATTTTTTACCTGTATCTGGTATATCTATGTCTATATTTTATACCTAATCTATTATATCTAATCTCTATATTTTATACCTATATATATTATATCTATTAAATCTATATTTTATACCCATATCTATCATAACTATATGTCTGTATTTTATACCTGGATTTATAATATCTATATTTTCTACCTATATCTATTATTTCTATATTTTATTCCTGTATCTATTTTATCTATTATATCTATATTTTATACCTATATATATATATCTATTGTGTCTATATTATATACCTATATCTATTATACCTATTATATCATATTTTATACCTATATCTTTTATATCTATTATGTCTAAATATTATACCTATATCTTTCCTGTCTATATTTTATACCTATATCTATTACGTCTATATTTTATACCTATATCTATTACATTTATTATGTCTAAATATTATACCTATATCTTTTATGTCTATATTTTATACCTATATCTATTATAGCTATTTTATACCTATATGTATTATATCTATTATGTCCATATTTTATACCTATATCTATTATGTCTATTATGTCTATATTTTATACCTATATCTATAATGTCTATATTTTATTCCTATATCTATGATATCTATTATGTCTATATTTATACGTATATCTATTATGTCTATATTTTACACCTATATCTATTATATCTATTATGTCTATATTTTATAACTATATCTATTATATCATTATGTCTATATTTTATACCTATATCTATTATATATTATAGCTATATTTTATACCTATATCTATTATAACTATATTTTATACCAATATTTCTTATATCGATATTTAATACCTATATCTACTATATATTTTAGATTTATATTTTATGATTATACCTATATCTATTTTTTATACCTATGTCTATTATATCTATTATATCTATATTTTATGGCAATATCAATTATATCTATTTTATACGTATATCTACTACATGTATTATATCTATATTTTATAACTATATTATATCTATATTTTATACATATGTCTATTATATCTATTATGTCTATATTTTGTACCTATATTTATTATATCTATTATGTCTATATTTTATACCTATATCTATTTTATCTACTATGTCTCTATTTTATACCTATTTCTATTATATCTATTAGTTCTATAATTTATTCCTATATCTACTATGTCTATCTTTTATACCTGTATCGATCATATGTATTATATCTATATTTATACCTATATGTATTATACCTCTTATGTTTATATTTTATACCTATATCTATTATTTCTATTATGTTTATATTTCATACCCATATCTATTATGTCTATATTTTATACCTGTGTCTATATATCTATTATGTCTATATTTTCTACCTATATCTATTATACCTCTTATGTCTATATTTTATACCATATCTATTATAGGTATTGTGTCTATACTTTATACCTATATCTCTTATGTCTGTATTTTATATCTTTTTCTATTATATCTATTATGACAATACTTTATACCTATATCTATTATGTCAATGTTTTATACCTATATCTATTATAACTATTATGTCTATATTTTATAACTATATATTATGTCTGTATTTTACACCTATATTATATCTGTTATGTCTATATTTTATAACTATATATTATGTCTGTATTTTATATCTATATCCATTTTATATATTATGTCTATATTTTATATCTATATCTATTATGTCAATATTTTACACCTATATCTATTATATCTATTCTGTGTATATTTTACACGTATATCTATTATATCTTTATGTGTATATTTTATACCTATATCTATTTTGTCTACATTGTATACCTATATCTATTATATCTATTATGTCTGTATTTCATACCTATATCTTTTATATCTATTATGTATAATTATTATACCTATCTTTCATGTCTATATTTTATAACTATATCTATTATGTCTATACTTTATACCTATATCTATTATATCTATTTTGTCTAAATATTATACCTATAT
>NW_022143315.1:0-17187 GCF_007565055.1 Rhinopithecus roxellana
TCTACTCAATTGCTACATTATGTGTTAAGGCAAAAGTTAAGCTATTAATTACCACAGGGGATTAGGCAACTAGTGATTCCAAGTGCATTTCAACTGTCCGCATTCAGTACCCAGGCTCAAGAATTAACAGAGTTCTCCTTGGAGCCTGCACTACAGTAGCTTCCCGAGCTAACTCTCATTCCTCTTTTACACTGAATCTCAATCTAAAACTGCCAACAGTCACCAATCATTCAGGAAACAGATTCATGGAAAGTATAATGGGAAAGAAAAGTATATGTCACAAGATCTGACATTTAGTCTTGGCTCTGACAATAATTTTAATACTTCCCTGTTTTTAGTTTCCATTTCCCACTCTGCTATCGCCCTTTATTATGCTATACCATGATGAGAAAATGACTAGAGGAACTGTTAACAATTTTGAAAAGTCATTTGGGGTAGTTTGAGCATAGGCGTCTTATGCATAAGGAATTCATCGTGGAGCATGCTGAAGCAGCCTGAGAGACCTCAGAGAGGCAGAGAATCTCTCGCTCAGCAGCTGACTCTGAGGCTCAAAGCCTGTGTCACTGAAGACCAGGGGAAATATAAATCAAGTGCATTCCTATGAAGTGGAGTGAGGAAACAAGAGTTCGCACTGTGTCCATGCTGAAAGCTACAAATGCAGACGCCCTGGACGGACCAGAGTGTGGGCAAGGTAGCAGCTTCTTACAAGGACAACTTTATGCAACAAGTTCCATGGTAGCCATCAGAGATGCACTTACGTGAATAATTCAGGGCAGGCCTGTAGTTTATCCATGAAATACATACAGCAGTTCTTGCCTACTTCACAAGGTTGCTAGAGAGCAACCTGAGAAAACACTAAGTGATACTTATAAATGTAAAGTCACTATTTATGCTCCTCTCTCTAGGGACTTTGATCACTTGCCACATTCCTCCTTTCACCAAACCAATACTCCCTGACTGCAAGATGAAAACAAGGATGCTACTGTCATGTTCTTACCTGAAAATCATGCTTACTCAATACCTGATACTGGGTCACCTGTAGTGAGCAACTACTGATAACTATGGTAACTGAGGTGAGGGGAGAACCTAAAGCATTAGAGTGCACAATGTCATGGAACAACAGTTCTCACCAGATAAACTATATACATACATTTATATTTTGTGTTATTTCATATGAAAAGCTGCCTCTTTTGATCACTGGCAAAGCAGCCTGATTGCTGGTGCAGTATCTGAATTTCAAATGCGGTTTTACGATCTCTAAAATCCTATTTTTAAAAAATGCCTTCAGAATAGTTAAATGTAAATATAACTTTTCATCTACTTCTACTTAAGTTTTGCAAGGGTGTGCAATTAGCTTTTAAGATTGAAGGTGAAGTGCAGTGAAGGGGAAGTGTTTGGGAGAAGAGGGGTGTCTGGCACATTCTACATGGGGTATGAGGAGAAAGGAAGATAAAGGAGAGGCAAAAAAATGATTCCCAGATTTAAGGCCAAGATAACTAGCTAGATGGATGATGGTAATACAATAATGAAAGGAAATACAGACTAAATCATGAGTTGAGTTAGTTCACACTGAATGTGAGGGGCCTCAAGTCGAGGTGTCAACAGGCAGTCAGGGGAGTAACTGAGTCTGATGTGAAAAGGCAGGTTTGTTAAACATACATACACAAGCAGCAGCTGGGGTTGGCAGAGGGGATGAGGTGGCCAACGAAGAAGGCAGAGAAAAAAAGGGGCTGAAACTCCAGGAAACTCATCACTTTCCACATACTGAAGAAGACAGACCCCTCTGAGAGAGGCATGAGAAGGAAGGAAGGAGTATGGATAAGCCATGTTAGACCCTCTATGAGGCTGAGATAACAAAGAAAGAATGTCCACAGGGTTTGGCTCTTAGGACGAAGCCACTGGTAATTTGGGGTTTCTATTACTGTTCCCCGCAAGGGAATGAAGTCATAGAAGGCTTGCTCATCTCTACAAGCTTCAGAGAAAACTCTTAGAAAACATCTTCTAAATGAAGAAGGAAAGAAAAAGACAAAACGGCACAAGAGATGTTTCTTTGAGATTCATTTAAAACAGCATAACTGTATCAGGAAGAAATCTGGTGAAGAGCAAATAACATGTAAGGAACTTGAATTTTTTTACTCTGTTGTTTATGTTCAAGAAAAAAAATAAAGCTACTTATGTCTTTAGAAAATTGAAGATAAAGTTCCAAGTATGTTGCCAAATATGTAAGATGTAAAAGAATGAAAAAACATTTATTTAAATATGGCAGATAATTTTTCTTTCTAAAGAGTTGTTTAAAAGATTTTTTTTTTTTTTTTGAGACGGAGTTTCGCTCTGTCGCCCAGGCTGGAGTGCAGTGGCCGGATCTCAGCTCACTGCAAGCTCCGCCTCCCGGGTTTACGTCATTCTCCTGCCTCAGCCTCCCGAGTAGCTGGGACTACAGGCGCCCGCCACCTCGCCCGGCTAGTTTTCCGTATTTTTTAGTAGAGATGGGGTTTCACCGTGTTAGTCAGGATGGTCTCGATCTCCTGACCCCGTGATCCGCCTGTCTCGGCCTCCCAAAGTGCTGGGATTACAGGCTTGAGCCACCGCGCCCGGCCTAAAAGATTGTTAATTTGCATGATGCATTGCAGGTAAGATTCTAGTTTTCATATATAATTAAATAATTATTATTTCAATTTGTTTAATGAAAGCTAGTACAATGTATTTAGGGAAAGAATTGCTACCTTTATTGGCACCATTATTGTAAAGTTATTCCTTATTCTCCACTTACTAAGCAACTTTGTGTGTCCTTCAATGTCCTTGAAATGAAGGATACAAAGAAAACCAAGTCCTTGTTCCAAAAGGCACACAAAGCTCAGTCGCAGAACAAATCAGCAGGTGCGGAGAAGAGTCAGAGCTGAAGAGAACTGTCTAACAACAAATTTCCGCCCTTTAAGAGATTATAGGACATCAAACCCCAAAGTAATATACTAAAAATGTCTTCAGACTTCATTATTTGCTCCAAGAAATTCAAGGCCAATTTTACATTTTTGGTACAGTATTTTTCATCACTAGAAAAAAATATATTACAAAATCAGACTTTTAAAATTACATTTTGAAGTTTTTTTCTTCAAGGTAAAGGGATGGAGGCAGTTTCTTTATAAAAAGTTATGGTGCAAAATTATGAATGCATTGTTAAGTCATAAATCATATTTTTAGGTCCATGGTAGCCATTAATAACTATATTAACATGATCTCCTTGTTCAAAAAGATGAGCCATAATCTAGGAGGCCCTGAAAAGGAATTTTACATTTGGCCCAGAGACCTTTAATAAGGTTCAGGAAACAAAAGAAGTTTGAAGAATGAACGTCCCACATTTTTCAGAGACTGCTGGTGTTGCCTTCACCTGAGCAATTTCCCACTCTTCCAAGAGGAGAAGACGGACAACATCATTTGGGAATCTTTGGCACAGCCAAAGCACTGTCTGTCACCACAGACGACACTGTTGGTGACAACAGTGCACCAGTGAGTGCTAACCTTAGCACTAAGCCAAGCCCTGCTCTCTACAAAAGACCCACACATATACAGTCCATTGTTAATAGTTATTTCAATGGTCCCAGAACAATTAGATATCCATATACAAAAAACCCCACAAATATTGGCCCATATCCTATACCACATATAAATATTAACTCAAATTTTTGAACTAGATCTGGAATAAAACCTTTTGAGACCTTGGCTTAGGCAAAGATTCCCTAGATAGAACAAAAAACACAAACCATTAAAAAAAAACTGGACTTCCTAATTAATCTTCAAAAGACACCATTAAGAAAATATCTGTTTATGCTCAGGTGATACACCTTTATTGATTAAGTTAAAAATTCCAATTTTTCTTTGAAAGAAAATAAAGTCACAAATTTGAGAGAAATATTTATAAATTACATATCTAATAGATGACTTGTATCCAGAATATGTAAAAAATTTGTCAGAACACAATAAGAAAACAAACAATCCAATCAAATGGGCAAAAGGTCTGAATTGTCACTTTACCAAAAAAGCCAAACACTTTTTTCAGATGGCAAATGAGTACACGAAAAGAAGTTCAACATTAAATTATAACCACAATGAAACACCACTATGAACTGATGAAAACAGCTAAAAAAAAAAGAAAAATAACAAGTGCTGGAAAGGAATTGGAGCAACTGGAACTCTAATACAGTGCCAGTGGGAATGCAAAATGGTACAGGCTCTCTGAAAAACAGCTGAGTTTCTCCCCAGAAGAATCTGTAATCCCATTCCTGTTTACTCAGAAGAAAGGAAAATATATCCACACAAAGCTCTGTACGCAAATCTTTATAGCAGCTTACTTATAATCATCAATATCTGGAAACAATCCAAATGTCCATCATCTGATGAATGGATAAACAAATTGCGCTATATTTACACAATGAAACACCACCCAGCAACCAGCAATAAATCAGAACAGTGGCTGCCAAGGGCTGAAAAAGGAATAGGGGATTGCCCATAAATGAATTTGTGGCAATGAAAACATTCCATAACTTCCTTGGGGTGGTGATCATACAACCGTGTCCACTGTGCAAACTTATAAAACTAAACCTAAAAAGAATTTTACTGTAAATAAATTCAATCTCAATCAACTTAAAAATAAATAAACATGGGGGAGAGGAAACCTCAAAGAAATAATGCCAGTTTTACAAAGAGAGAAACTGTTTTATGTTTTCTCAAAAGATGCATACCAAAATTCATTTTGGAAGTAACTTAAAGTTGTTTATTTTGTTCCAACCACAGTAACTTAAAACCTTCCATTTAAAATGCATTTAACTACTTATTTTTAAAGTTATAAAAGTAGAGTTAATATCAAAGTATAGTGATTTCAGATGCTTCCTGACTTACGATGGGGTTATGTACCAATAAACCCCATAAGTTGAAAACATTTTAAGTCGAAAGTCGAAAATGCCTTTAATACAACTAACCAACAGAACATTATAGCTTAGCCTAGCCTACCTTAAAGGTGCTTAAAACATTTGCATTAGCCTATAGTTGTGCAAAATCATCTAACACAAAGCTTATTTTACAATAAAGTATTGAATATCTTATGCAATTTACTGAATACCATACATTACATATAAATTCTGATGGTTTTACACTCTTGTAAAGACAAAAAATCTTAAGTCAGGGCCCATTTGCATATCAGTAAACTTCTGATCCAACTCTTTTCTTCTTCTTTCTTTTCTTTCTTCTCTTCTTTTCTTTCCTCCCTCCCTCCCTTCCTTTTTTCCTTCCTTCCTTTTCTTCTTCTTATTTTTTTTTTTTTTTTTTTAGTAAGAGACAGGTTCTCACTTTGTTACCCAGACTGCTCTGGAATTCCTAGTCTCAAGTGATCCACCCGCCTCGGCCTCCCAAAGTGCTGGGATTATAGGCATGCACCACCACGCCCAACCCTGATCCTGTTCTTAATATCATATGCCAAATTTTCCCAAAGATTAATCAGTATTTTCTAGGGCCAAATGATTTTCTCCTACCCCTCATATTTCTAACCAAAGCTCTGCAGAAATTCTGAGAGAATCTCAGCTCGACAGTAACTTTCTAAGAAAACAAAGCTTCATTCTCTTGGATCCACGCTTTACTCCTCTCTCCTGAGAACACAGCATTCTCCCAGTCACCCAGAGCCAGGATCACTAGTTTTACATCATACTAACCAGACAGGGGTATTACATATGAGACCCTTCAACAAATCTATTCATTTAATTAACAGCTAAAGTTTCTGCCAAGAAAACTAAAAGACTTAAAAAGACAAGTGTTATCCTCTAACACAATAGAGTCTAGATTATTTTATTAATTTTATATTTTATTTGCTCTATTTCTCAAACAGAACTAGAATCTAACAATGTATTCATTCACTTATTACTCATTCAATCACCCAAACAGTAAATGTAGGGAATGTCAAATGCAGGGAATACAAGGGTGAACAAAATGCACACACTCCCTGATCTTATGAAGTTCAGAGTTGGCTCCAGGGAAGCAGACATTAATCAATCATATAAATGTGAAATTCTAATTGTGACAACTGCTTTGAAAGAAGGTATACAGCTCTATACACATCTATAATAGATTTGACTTTGTCAAAAAGGCTTCCCTCAGAAAGACATGGTTTGAGGGAAAATAAGCATTATAGGCAGTGAATAGTAAAGGCTGTATAGCAGAAAGGAGCCCAACACTGAAAAGCTAGTGAACTGAAGAAAAAGAAAAGGAAACTGTGATGTGAGATGAAGCTGGAGATGATAAAAGTGGGAAGATTCAAGAGATATGACGGGACAAACTCAATCCTGGCTTGTACAACTGGATAGAGAATGGTGTCAATCATGGAAATGGGGACCAGTGAAAAAGGACCAATTTTTGGAGGGGAGAAGATGGGAAGTGTGATTTTGGACATGTTGAGCTGCCTTTGAACCTTCAATGAGAGATGCTACCATGGCTGCTTGGATACACACTCGGGGGCTCAAAGGAGAGGCCTGAGGTAAAGATTTCCAGACAGAAGCCCTTGACTTACGCTACTCTGTGAGGGCGAACAGACTAAAAGAAACACACAAAAACTTTGTGTCATTTAATTTCCTCCTAGAGTGTGGGCTGGACTAATAGTGACTTGATTCTAACCAACAGAATATGATGGAAGTGAAGACTGAGTCATTAAACCCTCTATGGCCTCCCCTAGCTCTCTCTCTCTGATCACACTCCGGGGAAAGCCAGTGCCATGTCAGAAGGATGCTTAAGCATTCCTATGGAGAGGTCCACATAGTAAGAAACTGAAGCCTCCTGCTTACAACCAACATTATGCTGCCAGGCATGCAAGTGGGACCCCCTTTAAAGCAGCCCCAGGCAAGCCTTCAGATGACGGCAGCTCCAGCTGACAGCTTGAGTACAACCTCATGAAAGATCCTGAGCCAATATCCCGCTAAGCTGCTTGATATAGTTTGGCTCTGTGCCCCCACCCAAATCTCATGTTGAATTGTAATCCCCAGTGTTGGCGAGGGACCTGGAGGGAGGTAACTGGATCACGGGTGCAGATTTTCCCCTTGCTGTTCTCATGATAAGGTGAAGAGCCTGAGGAACTTACAATCATGGCAGAAGGTGAAGAGGAAGCAAGCATGTCTTACCATGGGGGAGCAGGAGAGAGAAAGAGGTGGGGGAAGTCCCACACACTTGTAAACCCTCAGATCTCCTAAGAACTCACTCATTATCATGAGAACAGCAAGGGGAAAATCTGCACCCGTGATCCAGTTACCTCCCTCCAGGTCCCTCGCCAACACTGGGGATTACAATTCAACATGAGATTTGGGTGGGGGCACAGAGCCAAACTATATCAAGCAGCTTAGCGGGATATTGGCTCAGGATCTTTCATGAGGTTGTACTCAAGCTGTCAGCTGGAGCTGCCGTCATCTGAAGGCTTGCCTGGGGCTGCTTTAAAGGGGGTCCCACTTGCATGCCTGGCAGCATAATGTTGGTTGTAAGCAGGAGGCTTCAGTTTCTTACTATGTGGACCTCTCCATAGGAATGCTTAAGCATCCTTCTGACATGGCACTGGCTTTCCCCGGAGTGTGATCAGAGAGAGAGAGCTAGGGGAGGCCATAGAGGGTTTAATGACTCAGTCTTCACTTCCATCATATTCTGTTGGTTAGAATCAAGTCACTATTAGTCCAGCCCACACTCTAGGAGGAAATTAAATGACACAAAGTTTTTGTGTGTTTCTTTTAGTCTGTTCGCCCTCACAGAGTAGCGTAAGTCAAGGGCTTCTGTCTGGAAATCTTTACCTCAGGCCTCTCCTTTGAGCCCCCGAGTGTGTATCCAAGCAGCCATGGTAGCATCTCTCATTGAAGGTTCAAAGGCAGCTCAACATGTCCAAAATCACACTTCCCATCTTCTCCCCTCCAAAATTGGTCCTTTTTCACTGGTCCCCATTTCCATGATTGACACCATTCTCTATCCAGTTGTACAAGCCAGGATTGAGTTTGTCCCGTCATATCTCTTGAATCTTCCCACTTTTATCATCTCCAGCTTCATCTCACATCACAGTTTCCTTTTCTTTTTCTTCAGTTCACTAGCTTTTCAGTGTTGGGCTCCTTTCTGCTATACAGCCTTTACTATTCACTGCCTATAATGCTTATTTTCCCTCAAACCATGTCTTTCTGAGGGAAGCCTTTTTGACAAAGTCAAATCTATTATAGATGTGTATAGAGCTGTATACCTTCTTTCAAAGCAGTTGTCACAATTAGAATTTCACATTTATATGATTGATTAATGTCTGCTTCCCTGGAGCCAACTCTGAACTTCATAAGATCAGGGAGTGTGTGCATTTTGTTCACCCTTGTATTCCCTGCATTTGACACATTCCCTACATTTACTGTTTGGGTGATTGAATGAGTTAATAAGTGAATGAATACATTGTTAGATTCTAGTTCTGTTTGAGAAATAGAGCAAATAAATATAAAATTAATAAAATAATCTAGACTCTATTGTGTTAGAGGATAACACTTGTCTTTTTAAGTCTTTTAGTTTTCTTGGCAGAAACTTTAGCTGTTAATTAAATGAATAGATTTGTTGAAGGGTCTCATATGTAATACCCCTGTCTGGTTAGTATGATGTAAAACTAGTGATCCTGGCTCTGGGTGACTGGGAGAATGCTGTGTTCTCAGGAGAGAGGAGTAAAGCGTGGATCCAAGAGAATGAAGCTTTGTTTTCTTAGAAAGTTACTGTCGAGCTGAGATTCTCTCAGAATTTCTGCAGAGCTTTGGTTAGAAATATGAGGGGTAGGAGAAAATCATTTGGCCCTAGAAAATACTGATTAATCTTTGGGAAAATTTGGCATATGATATTAAGAACAGGATCAGGGTTGGGCGTGGTGGTGCATGCCTATAATCCCAGCACTTTGGGAGGCCGAGGCGGGTGGATCACTTGAGACTAGGAATTCCAGAGCAGTCTGGGTAACAAAGTGAGAACCTGTCTCTTACTAAAAAAAAAAAAAAAAATAAGAGAAGAAAAGGAAGGAAGGAAAAAAGGAAGGGAGGGAGGGAGGAAAGAAGAGAGAAGAAAGAAGAAGAGTTGGATCAGAAGTTTACTGATATGCAAATGGGCCCTGACTTAAGATTTTTTTCTTTACAAGAGTGTAAAACCATCAGAATTTATATGTAATGTATGGTATTCAGTAAATTGCATAAGATATTCAATACTTTATTGTAAAATAAGCTTTGTGTTAGATGATTTTGCACAACTATAGGCTAATGCAAATGTTTTAAGCACCTTTAAGGTAGGCTAGGCTAAGCTATAATGTTCTGTTGGTTAGTTGTATTAAAGGCATTTTCGACTTTCGACTTAAAATGTTTTCAACTTATGATGGGTTTATTGGTACATAACCCCATCGTAAGTCAGGAAGCATCTGAAATTAATCACTATACTTTGATATTAACTCTACTTTTATAACTTTAAAAATAAGTAGTTAAATGCATTTTAAATGGAAGGTTTTAAGTTACTGTGGTTGGAACAAAATAAACAACTTTAAGTTACTTCCAAAATGAATTTTGGTATGCATCTTTTGAGAAAACATAAAACAGTTTCTCTCTTTGTAAAACTGGCATTATTTCTTTGAGGTTTCCTCTCCCCCATGTTTATTTATTTTTAAGTTGATTGAGATTGAATTTATTTACAGTAAAATTCTTTTTAGGTTTAGTTTTATAAGTTTGCACAGTGGACACGGTTGTATGATCACCACCCCAAGGAAGTTATGGAATGTTTTCATTGCCACAAATTCATTTATGGGCAATCCCCTATTCCTTTTTCAGCCCTTGGCAGCCACTGTTCTGATTTATTGCTGGTTGCTGGGTGGTGTTTCATTGTGTAAATATAGCGCAATTTGTTTATCCATTCATCAGATGATGGACATTTGGATTGTTTCCAGATATTGATGATTATAAGTAAGCTGCTATAAAGATTTGCGTACAGAGCTTTGTGTGGATATATTTCCTTTCTTCTGAGTAAACAGGAATGGGATTACAGATTCTTCTGGGGAGAAACTCAGCTGTTTTTCAGAGAGCCTGTACCATTTTGCATTCCCACTGGCACTGTATTAGAGTTCCAGTTGCTCCAATTCCTTTCCAGCACTTGTTATTTTTCTTTCTTTTTTTAGCTGTTTTCATCAGTTCATAGTGGTGTTTCATTGTGGTTATAATTTAATGTTGAACTTCTTTTCGTGTACTCATTTGCCATCTGAAAAAGTGTTTGGCTTTTTGGTAAAGTGACAATTCAGACCTTTTGCCCATTTGATTGGATTGTTTGTTTTCTTATTGTGTTCTGACAAATTTTTTACATATTCTGGATACAAGTCATCTATTAGATATGTAATTTATAAATATTTCTCTCAAATTTGTGACTTTATTTTCTTTCAAAGAAAAATTGGAATTTTTAACTTAATCATAAAGGTGTATCACCTGAGCATAAACAGATATTTTCTTAATGGTGTCTTTTGAAGATTAATTAGGAAGTCCAGTTTTTTTTTAATGGTTTGTGCTTTTTTGTTCTATCTAGGGAATCTTTGCCTAAGCCAAGGTCTCAAAAGGTTTTATTCCAGATCTAGTTCAAAAATTTGAGTTAATATTTATATGTGGTATAGGATATGGGCCAATATTTGTGGGGTTTTTTGTATATGGATATCTAATTGTTCTGGGACCATTGAAATAACTATTAACAATGGACTGTATATGTGTGGGTCTTTTGTAGAGAGCAGGGCTTGGCTTAGTGCTAAGGTTAGCACTCACTGGTGCACTGTTGTCACCAACAGTGTCGTCTGTGGTGACAGACAGTGCTTTGGCTGTGCCAAAGATTCCCAAATGATGTTGTCCGTCTTCTCCTCTTGGAAGAGTGGGAAATTGCTCAGGTGAAGGCAACACCAGCAGTCTCTGAAAAATGTGGGACGTTCATTCTTCAAACTTCTTTTGTTTCCTGAACCTTATTAAAGGTCTCTGGGCCAAATGTAAAATTCCTTTTCAGGGCCTCCTAGATTATGGCTCATCTTTTTGAACAAGGAGATCATGTTAATATTAGTTATTAATGGCTACCATGGACCTAAAAATATGATTTATGACTTAACAATGCATTCATAATTTTGCACCATAACTTTTTATAAAGAAACTGCCTCCATCCCTTTACCTTGAAGAAAAAAACTTCAAAATGTAATTTTAAAAGTCTGATTTTGTAATATATTAATTTTTTCTAGTGATGAAAAATACTGTACCAAAAATGTAAAATTGGCCTTGAATTTCTTGGAGCAAATAATGAAGTCTGAAGACATTTTTAGTATATTACTTTGGGGTTTGATGTCCTATAATCTCTTAAAGGGCGGAAATTTGTTGTTAGACAGTTCTCTTCAGCTCTGACTCTTCTCCGCACCTGCTGATTTGTTCTGCGACTGAGCTTTGTGTGCCTTTTGGAACAAGGACTTGGTTTTCTTTGTATCCTTCATTTCAAGGACATTGAAGGACACACAAAAGTTGCTTAGTAAGTGGAGAATAAGGAATAACTTTACAATAATGGTGCCAATAAAGGTAGCAATTCTTTCCCTAAATACATTGTACTAGCTTTCATTAAACAAATTGAAATAATATTATTTAATTATATATGAAAACTAGAATCTTACCTGCAATGCATCATGCAAATTAACAATCTTTTAGGCCGGGCGCGGTGGCTCAAGCCTGTAATCCCAGCACTTTGGGAGGCCGAGACAGGCGGATCACGGGGTCAGGAGATCGAGACCATCCTGACTAACACGGTGAAACCCCATCTCTACTAAAAAAACGGAAAACTAGCCGGGCGAGGTGGCGGGCGCCTGTAGTCCCAGCTACTCGGGAGGCTGAGGCAGGAGAATGACGTAAACCCGGGAGGCGGAGCTTGCAGTGAGCTGAGATCCGGCCACTGCACTCCAGCCTGGGCGACAGAGCGAAACTCCGTCTCAAAAAAAAAAAAAAAATCTTTTAAACAACTCTTTAGAAAGAAAAATTATCTGCCATATTTAAATAAATGTTTTTTCATTCTTTTACATCTTACATATTTGGCAACATACTTGGAACTTTATCTTCAATTTTCTAAAGACATAAGTAGCTTTATTTTTTTTCTTGAACATAAACAACAGAGTAAAAAAATTCAAGTTCCTTACATGTTATTTGCTCTTCACCAGATTTCTTCCTGATACAGTTATGCTGTTTTAAATGAATCTCAAAGAAACATCTCTTGTGCCGTTTTGTCTTTTTCTTTCCTTCTTCATTTAGAAGATGTTTTCTAAGAGTTTTCTCTGAAGCTTGTAGAGATGAGCAAGCCTTCTATGACTTCATTCCCTTGCGGGGAACAGTAATAGAAACCCCAAATTACCAGTGGCTTCGTCCTAAGAGCCAAACCCTGTGGACATTCTTTCTTTGTTATCTCAGCCTCATAGAGGGTCTAACATGGCTTATCCATACTCCTTCCTTCCTTCTCATGCCTCTCTCAGAGGGGTCTGTCTTCTTCAGTATGTGGAAAGTGATGAGTTTCCTGGAGTTTCAGCCCCTTTTTTTCTCTGCCTTCTTCGTTGGCCACCTCATCCCCTCTGCCAACCCCAGCTGCTGCTTGTGTATGTATGTTTAACAAACCTGCCTTTTCACATCAGACTCAGTTACTCCCCTGACTGCCTGTTGACACCTCGACTTGAGGCCCCTCACATTCAGTGTGAACTAACTCAACTCATGATTTAGTCTGTATTTCCTTTCATTATTGTATTACCATCATCCATCTAGCTAGTTATCTTGGCCTTAAATCTGGGAATCATTTTTTTGCCTCTCCTTTATCTTCCTTTCTCCTCTACCCCATGTAGAATGTGCCAGACACCCCTCTTCTCCCAAACACTTCCCCTTCACTGCACTTCACCTTCAATCTTAAAAGCTAATTGCACACCCTTGCAAAACTTAAGTAGAAGTAGATGAAAAGTTATATTTACATTTAACTATTCTGAAGGCATTTTTTAAAAATAGGATTTTAGAGATCGTAAAACCGCATTTGAAATTCAGATACTGCACCAGCAATCAGGCTGCTTTGCCAGTGATCAAAAGAGGCAGCTTTTCATATGAAATAACACAAAATATAAATGTATGTATATAGTTTATCTGGTGAGAACTGTTGTTCCATGACATTGTGCACTCTAATGCTTTAGGTTCTCCCCTCACCTCAGTTACCATAGTTATCAGTAGTTGCTCACTACAGGTGACCCAGTATCAGGTATTGAGTAAGCATGATTTTCAGGTAAGAACATGACAGTAGCATCCTTGTTTTCATCTTGCAGTCAGGGAGTATTGGTTTGGTGAAAGGAGGATGTGGCAAGTGATCAAAGTCCCTAGAGAGAGGAGCATAAATAGTGACTTTACATTTATAAGTATCACTTAGTGTTTTCTCAGGTTGCTCTCTAGCAACCTTGTGAAGTAGGCAAGAACTGCTGTATGTATTTCATGGATAAACTACAGGCCTGCCCTGAATTATTCACGTAAGTGCATCTCTGATGGCTACCATGGAACTTGTTGCATAAAGTTGTCCTTGTAAGAAGCTGCTACCTTGCCCACACTCTGGTCCGTCCAGGGCGTCTGCATTTGTAGCTTTCAGCATGGACACAGTGCGAACTCTTGTTTCCTCACTCCACTTCATAGGAATGCACTTGATTTATATTTCCCCTGGTCTTCAGTGACACAGGCTTTGAGCCTCAGAGTCAGCTGCTGAGCGAGAGATTCTCTGCCTCTCTGAGGTCTCTCAGGCTGCTTCAGCATGCTCCACGATGAATTCCTTATGCATAAGACGCCTATGCTCAAACTACCCCAAATGACTTTTCAAAATTGTTAACAGTTCCTCTAGTCATTTTCTCATCATGGTATAGCATAATAAAGGGCGATAGCAGAGTGGGAAATGGAAACTAAAAACAGGGAAGTATATAAAATTATTGTCAGAGCCAAGACTAAATGTCAGATCTTGTGACATATACTTTTCTTTCCCATTATACTTTCCATGAATCTGTTTCCTGAATGATTGGTGACTGTTGGCAGTTTTAGATTGAGATTCAGTGTAAAAGAGGAATGAGAGTTAGCTCGGGAAGCTACTGTAGTGCAGGCTCCAAGGAGAACTCTGTTAATTCTTGAGCCTGGGTACTGAATGCGGACAGTTGAAATGCACTTGGAATCACTAGTTGCCTAATCCCCTGTGGTAATTAATAGCTTAACTTTTGCCTTAACACATAATGTAGCAATTGAGTAGAAAAGTAGTTAAGACCCAGGTGTTTGGTGAGTGTGAAATAGTAGCTCACTGTTGTTTTAATTTGCATTTCCTAATTGTAGGGAATTGAGCACTTTTCTACGTGTTTGTTGGCTGTTAGGTTTCCATTCTGCAAAGTACCTGTTTATATCCTTTACCTATTTTCCTATTGGATTGTTGTATATTGATTTGTAGGAATTATTTATATAGTCCTGATACTCTTTATATATTTTATAAGCATTTTTCCAAGTCTGATTTTCAAACATAGTCTTCATAGTGAAATTTCTTATTCTTAATGAAATTAATAATTTATAGTATTTAATGTTTATAATATTAAATTAATTTTATAATTCACTTTTGAGGTTCTGAATTTTTAAGTTAATCTTTTTTCCTTTCTTTATAGGGTATGAATGTGATTTCTGATGAAACTGGATTGGAATAATTTTCATCTTTGTATATTTATATATATTTTTAAATTTTGCATTTGACTTAAAGTGCCATGAGAAAATTTGCATACTGCAAGGTGGTCCTAGCCACCTCCTTGATTTGGGTACTCTTGGATATGTTCCTGCTGCTTTACTTCAGTGAATGCAACAAATGTGATGAAAAAAAGGAGAGAGGACTTCCTGCTGGGGATGGTGAGTGACATTTTATAATACAGCTGTTTAGATCAGTATATCACTGGTTTTTACTAACTAATTTGGGTAATATAAAATTTTAACTTTTTTAGATTAACAGATGTCCCTGACTTCTGTAGGAGATATGATGATCATATTGATAGTTCTCAAATGGGTTCATCCAGCAGTTAAAACCATTAAAGTATCGTGTATAGAATTGCTAAATTCGACTTTTGTGTTCAATATTCAGTGTAGTTAATTTCTTACAAGTTACTTTATGTTACTTAATAATGTGGGTATCTCATAGTTGGGAGTATCAAAGTTGTACAGAAGATTAGTCGAATGCTGAGTGGAGCATTAAAATTGCATTATAAGGTATCAAAAGAGATTACTCCAGCCCTCCCATCTCAGTCCTAAGGGGAAGAAGTTTTTATAGTTGTGATCTGAAGAGGTTTTTGTTGTTGTTGTTAATGTTGTACATAGCTCCAGTTAGCACTTCTAGGGAGAACTTTTAAAAAGATTGGGTGATAGAGTAGAGGCTGGAGTGTGAGATCATTGCAATATCTAGTATGGAAAGGAAAGAAAATATACAAAATAAAGGAGGGAGGGAATAGGTGGTACTAATATTTTTGTCAGAGGACTTTGGAAAATTCAGTTTTAAACTCCTTTTATTCAACAAACAAATGTTGCCCTTTAAAAAAAAAATTTTTTTTTTTTTCATTTTTAACTATAATGAAAATGACTGCATAGCAAGAGTCAGTAATCCAGTTGTTCTGGGCTCTGAACTCTGTGATTAGTTATAGAATACATGGCTGTACAGCAGTTATACTATTTTTAGAAATTATATACAAATAATTACTCTTTCAACATGTTTTCTTTAAGCATATAGCCACATTTAAATTTTTTGCACTTTTATAATGAGAAGGGCCTTTGATACCCCAAAATTTACAATAGAAAAAAATATTAATTTGTATTGTTAACTGTACCAACTTAACTGTAATTGCTATATGTGGGCTTACGTAACTGGTTCTATTTATATCTTCCTGGGAAATCTGCCTAAAATTAGGCTCAGTTGCTAGCACTGAATTCCAGTAATGCCTAGGCTAATTCCTAACTTACATTTTCACTTTTTTGAAAGGTTTTAATACAATTTTTCATCCAAAGTCAGCCTGTTAGTTTGTATATTTACTTTATAGCTCTGCTGTTTAGTATCTTTGTTGGGTGACAAAATGTTGCCTCCTTAACTGTTGCTAGAGCTGTACTCATGCCGTCTATGTTTAAATCAAAGAACAGGTATTACTATTCATCAGTCAGAAACTTGAGTATTCTTTTCCCAAACAGAATGGAGTAAATTTCCCTTCACCCTACCTTAATTCATTGCCATTTACAATAAGCTCCTGGTGTTCTATCTTAAATGTAAAGACTTGACAGTGAGAAAGAATAGGCTTTGTAGCGTGTGAAGATTCACTTGAATGTTTTTTTGACTTTTATATGTGCTGGCCAAGGTACTAGGTTTTGTTGATAAACAGTTGAACAAAAAATAAGACAAAATTCCTCCCTTCAGGGAACTCACAGTCTAATGGAAGAGAAATAACAATAATAAATACCAGCATAATAAATACCACTTTAGGAATATGCACAAGAGTAGAAAGGAAGGAATGCCTTGGGGTGTCTGAGAAGCTGCAGTAAGGAAGTATGTTCCAGCTGAGTATCAGCTTGAGCAGGTGTTTGTTAGGTCTGTTGGGAGAGGGGAAGACCTTCCAAGCAAAGGAAAGAAAGATGTGCAAGATTAGCAAGTGAGAACAGAGTTGATAGGAGAACAAGAGCACAGGATGAAGCTTGGGAGGTGGCAGAGGCCATGTCACACAAGGCCTTTTATGGCATTGTAGGGATTTTGGACTTCATCTGTAGACAGCGGCATGGCGCTGAAGCATTTTAAACAAGGGAGTAAGGCCTGATTGGACCTGGACTTCTGGAAGAATGCTTTGTTGGTCATGTGACTGGTGGACTGGAAGAGAACAAGGCAGGTAGCAGATACCAGTCTGAGACTGTTGTGAGAATTTGGAAAAGAGCTTGAAACAGACACTAAAATGACATTGGAGACGGAGAGGAAATGAATATATATGAAAAGTATTTAAGTAGTGGAATTTACATAACCTGGGGAGCCATTGAATATAGAGAATAAGAGAAAGAGAAAAGTCTAAGGTGGCTTTCCTGTCTCCATGGTTGGAAGAATTGATGTTCCTCGAAGAGGAGCAGCTTG
>NW_022143316.1:0-1906 GCF_007565055.1 Rhinopithecus roxellana
GGAACTGAGGCAGAGACTGTAGAAGACTGAGGACCGAGGAGCAGAAACAGGGACTAAAGCTAGCCGTAGGTCACTGGGTGGCTGGCTCTCATTGTCGGCTCCTTAATTTTTGTTAGACTTGGAGGAGGCGAGTTCTTCCCCATGTTCAGTGAAGCTTAGTTAATTTATGTGTGTGTGTGTGTGTTTAAATTTGAGTGTTATTAAAACTGCAACTGTTTTATATAAGGTATTTGAGTATAGTGTTCTATCTACTAAATTTCACTTTGGGATTCATTAACAGATCGTTGAAAGTGTTATATAAATAGCACAAGAATTGTTAGACTATCTTTTGCTGTTTCACTTGCATTTCACCTGTATGTTTCACGATACATTTTTACAGTATGAGTTTTAAAAAATTATCTTCATGAGTTGTATATACACAGATATTACAGTAATATTTTATTGTGACATTGAACTAAATTCACCCGATGTGAGATATAAGATAGAGATGTAACAAATTGTTGTCTTGAGATGTAGATTTGTTACATAGAATTATAATAATGTTAGATACCAGTTTAAGATTGTTGGAATAACAGGGTAGTTACCACTTTTTTTTTTTTTTGGTATGCAGCAACAGTATCAAAGTGCTCTATTTTGGGCAGATAAAGTAGCTTCACTCTCTCATGGTAAGTGACGATGCTAATTGTTTTTCTGATTAATCTTAAATTTTTTTCTATTTCACCTTGTACCTCTGACCGCTTATGTGAATTTTTCCCTCCAGAGGAACCCCAGGACATCTATTGGTTGGCTCAATGTCTTTACCTGACAGCACAATATCACAGAGCCGCCCATGCACTCCGGTCACGAAAACTGGACAAAGTAAGTAATGGTATGAACTTTAAAGCTCTTCAGAGCTTTCAAAATATGTCGTTAGTGGTCGAGTGCGGTGGCTCACACCTGTAATCCCAGCACTTTGGAAAGCCAAGGCGGGTGGATCACGAGGTCAGGAGTTCAAAACCAAGATGGTGAAACCCCATCTCCGCTAAAAATACAAAAATTAGCTGGACGTGGTGGCAGTCACCTGTAATCCCAGCTACTCGGGAGGCTGAGGCAGAGAATTACTTGAACCCTGGAGGTGGAGGTTGCAGTGAGCTGAGGTCACGCATTGCACTCCAGCCTGGACAACAGAGCGAGACTCCGTCTCAAAAAAAAAACAGTCATTAGTGTTTTAGGTGTATATTCCATTATGTTGAAGTTATTTAAATTTATGCAATTTTTCTTTGTTTTTGTTTTTTTTTTTTTGAGGTCTCTGTGTCACCCAGGAGTGCAGTGGGATGATCGTGACTCACTATAGCCTCAGACTTTGGGTTTGAGTGATCCTTCTGCCTGAGCCTCCCTAGTAGCTGGGACTACTGGTGCATGCCACCATACCCAGCTAATTTTAAAATTCTTTTGGTAGAGACGGGGCCTCACTATGTTGCCCAGGCTAGTCTTGAACTCCTGGTCTCAAGCAGTCCTCCCGCCTTGGTCTCACAAAGTGCTGGGATTATAGATGTGAGTCATCACAGTAAGCCCAATTTTTTTTTACTGAATGTGAAGGGAAAATGTTTTGTACCTCATCTGTCACCTTCTTTTTCCCCATCTCCCATCTAGTCTAAATTCTGAAGACTGTTTTCTAAACAGCTGTGAAATCATGGATATTCCTTTTCTCCCCACTCATACGTGTCAGGCCTTTGATTCTTTGTCTGTTCTGTTACAGCAGCCTCTCTGCTTGTCTCTTTTCCGCAGTAACAGTTTTTCTCTGCTCACCTTCCCTGTGTCCAGTTCATCTTGTGAACTGTTACAGGGGTGAGTAGTCTTCCTAAAACACAGATGTGATTATATTCCCACAAAGTCATTCAGTGACTTCCCATTACCTGCAGGATAA
>NW_022143317.1:0-73997 GCF_007565055.1 Rhinopithecus roxellana
AGGTCCTTAAAATAATGAAAATTAACAATGGTATCCCATTCTTAGTACCATTGAGAATTTAAAATAGATCATTGATGTGTAATAACTATATTATTACTCGGAATACCACAGGCAGTGTCCACCTACTGTGGGCCAAGACGCTGCCACATCACGACCCCACGACTGAGGGCCTCCATCGCCGGGGGGCGGGGGCCCGCCCCCCGCGATCCGGGGCCGCCAGCCGCCGCCACGCCACGCCCCCCCGGCGGCTGGCGGACCCCATCGCCGGGGGGCGGGGGACCCGCCCCCCCGCGATCCGGGGCCGCCAGCCGCCGCCACGCCACGCCCCCCGGCGGCTGGCGGAACCCCATCGCCGGGGGCGGGGACCGCCCCCCCCCGCGATCCGGGGCCGCCAGCCGCCGCCACGCCACGTCTATATTGGGAATCATATCGCAATCTTCCTCCTGAAGATGATTACATATCCCAGGTGTGTTACTCCCAGCATATTGCCTGTCTATATTCCCTTCTTGGCAGAAATTGAGTAATATCATTGGGTGAGTAACATCTTTTGTGATGTTTTAAGTAGTAACATCCTGCCCCTGGTGGATATCAGCAACAATCAATTAATATAATATTAATAAATATATTAAATATTAATGCTAATAATCGATATTAATGATCAGAATAAACTTCGTAAAAATTTATGGTGGATTAAATATTAACGATTTGGAATGGTAATTAACGTTAATATCAGTGAATTTCAAATGTGATTCCGCCAGATGTTACTACTAATCATACAAAGTGATGGCGGGAAGAAAATTATGGTTAGTATTAGGGACTAATAAAATTGTTCATAAACACATTAATATTAATAACTAATACCTAAGATTGCATAATCAGGTCCTTAAAATAATGAAAATTAACAATGGTATCCCATTCTTATACCACTGAGAATGATTAAAATAGATCATTGATGTGTAATAACTATATTATTACTCGGAATACCACAGCAGTGTCCACCTACTTGTGGGCTCCAAGACGCTGCCACATCACGCACCCCCACGACTGAGGGCCTCCTCGCCGGGGGCGGGTCCCGCCCCCCCGCGATCCGGGGCCCGCCACCGCCGCACACGCACACGCCCCCCCGGGCTGGCGGACCCCCATCGCCGGGGGGCGGGGGACCGCCCCCCGCGCGGGGCCGCGCCGCAGCTACGCCCCCCCGCCGGCGGCGACCCCCATCGCCGGGGGGCTTGGACCCCCCCCCGCGTCCGGGGCCGCCACCGCCCCCCGCCACGCCCCCCCCGGCGGCTGGCGGACCCCCATCGCCGGGGGGGGCGCCCGCCCCGCGATCGGGGCCGCCAGCCCCCACCCCCCCCCCCGGCTGCCGCGGACCCCCTCCGGGCCGCCAGCCGCCGCCCCGCCACCCCCCCCGCGGCTGGCGACCCCCATCGCCGGGGGGCGGGGACCAGCCCCCCCCGCGATCCGGGGCCGCCGCCGCCGCCCGCCACGCCCCCCCCGGCGGCTGGCGGACCCCCATCGCCGGGGGCGGGGGACCCGCCCCCCCGCGATCCGGGGCCGCCAGCCGCCGCCACGCCACGCCCCCCCGGCGGCTGGCGGACCCCCATCGCCGGGGGGCGGGGGACCCGCCCCCCCGCGATCCGGGGCCGCCAGCCGCCGCCACGCCACGCCCCCCCGGCGGCTGGCGGACCCCCATCGCCGGGGGGCGGGGGACCCGCCCCCCCGCGATCCGGGGCCGCCAGCCGCCGCCACGCCACGCCCCCCCGGCGGCTGGCGGACCCCCATCGCCGGGGGGCGGGGGACCCGCCCCCCCGCGATCCGGGGCCGCCAGCCGCCGCCACGCCACGCCCCCCCGGCGGCTGGCGGACCCCCATCGCCGGGGGCGGGGGACCCGCCCCCCCGCGATCCGGGGCCGCCAGCCGCCGCCACGCCACGCCCCCCCCGGCGGCTGGCGGACCCCCATCGCCGGGGGGCGGGGGACCCGCCCCCCCGCGATCCGGGGCCGCCAGCCGCCGCCACGCCACGCCCCCCCGGCGGCTGGCGGACCCCCATCGCCGGGGGGCGGGGGACCCGCCCCCCACGATCCGGTCCGCCCAGCCGCCGCCACGCCTCGCCCCCCCGGCGGCTGGCGGACCACCATCGCCGGGGGGCGGGGGACCCGCCCCCCAGCGATCCGGGGCCGCCAGCCGCCGCCACGCCACGCCCCCCCGGCGGGCTGGCGGACCCCCATCGCCGGGGGCGGGGGACCCGCCCCCCCCGCGATCCGGGCCGCCAGCCGCCGCCACGCCACGCCCCCCCCGGCGGCTGGCGGACCCCCATCGCCGGTGGGGCGGGGACCCGCCCCCCCGCGATCCGGGGCCGCCAGCCGCCGCACGCCACGCCCCCCCGGCGGCTGGCGGACCCCATCGCCGGGGGGCGGGGGGACCCCGCCCCCCCGCGATCCGGGGCCGCCAGCCGCCGCCACGCCACGCCCCCGGCGGCTGGCGGACACCCATCGCCGGGGGGCGGGGGACCCGCCCCCCCCGCGATCCGGGGCCGCCAGCCGCCGCCACGCCACGCCCCCCCGGCGGCTGGCGGACCCCCATCGCCGGGGGCGGGGGACCCGCCCCCCCGCGATCCGGGGCCGCCAGCCGCCGCCACGCCACGCCCCCCCGGCGGCTGGCGGACCCCCATCGCCGGGGGCGGGGGACCCGCCCCCCCGCGATCCGGGGCCGCCAGCCGCCGCCACGCCACGCCCCCCCGGCGGCTGGCGGACCCCCATCGCCGGGGGGCGGGGGACCCGCCCCCCCGCGATCCGGGGCCGCCAGCCGCCGCCACGCCACGCCCCCCCGGCGGCTGGCGGACCCCCATCGCCGGGGGGCGGGGGACCCGCCCCCCCGCGATCCGGGGCCGCCAGCCGCCGCCACGCCACGCCCCCCCGGCGGCTGGCGGACCCCCATCGCCGGGGGGCGGGGGACCCGCCCCCCCGCGATCCGGGGCCGCCAGCCGCCGCCACGCCACGCCCCCCCGGCGGCTGGCGGACCCCCATCGCCGGGGGGCGGGGGACCCGCCCCCCCGCGATCCGGGGCCGCCAGCCGCCGCCACGCCACGCCCCCCCGGCGGCTGGCGGACCCCCATCGCCGGGGGGCGGGGGACCCGCCCCCCCGCGATCCGGGGCCGCCAGCCGCCGCCACGCCACGTCTATATTGGGAATCATATCGCAATCTTCCTCCTGAAGATAGATTACATTATCCCAGGTGTGTGTCTACTCCCAGCAATATTGCCTGTCTATATTCCCTTCTTGGACAGAAATTTGACGAAATATCATTGGGTGAGTGAACATCTTTTGTGATGTTTTAAGTAGTAACATCTTGTCCCTGGTAGATATCAGCAACAATCAATTAATTATTAATATTAATAAATATATGAAATATTAATGCTAATAATCGATATTAATGATCAGAATAAACTTCGTAAAAATTTATGGTGGATTAAAATATTAACGATTTGGAATGGTAATTAATATTAATATCAACATGAATATTCAAATAATGATATCCGCCATGAATGTTACTTAAATCAATACAAAGTGACGCGGGGAAGAAAATTATGGTTAGTATTAGGGACTAATAATATTGTTCATTAACATTAATATTAATAACTAATACTAAGATTGCATAATCAGGTCCTTAAAATAATGAAAATTTACAATGGTATCCCATTCCTTAGTACCATTGATAATTATTAAAAATATCATTGATGTGTAATACTATATTATTATCGGATATCCACAGGCAGTGTCCACCTACCTTGTGGGCCCAAGACGCTGCCACATCACGCCCCCACGACGAGGGCCTCATCGACGGGGCGGGGAGACCGCCCCCCCGCGACCAGGGGGCCGCCAGCCGCCGCCACACGCCACGCCCCCTGCCGCGGCTGGCCCGGACCCCCATCGCCGGGGGGCGGGGGACCCGCCCCCACGCGATCCGGCCCCGCCAGCCGCCGCCACGCCACGCCCCCCGGCTGCTGGGCGGAACCCCCATCGCCGGGGGGCGGGGACCGTCCCCCCGCGATCCGGGGCCGCCAGCCGCCGCCACGCCACCCCCCCCCCCGCGGCTGGCGGACCCCCATCGCCGGGGGCGGGGATCCGCCCCACGCGATCCGGGTCCGCCAGCCGCCGCCACGCCCACCCGGCGGCTGGCGGACCCCCATCGCCGGTGGGCGCTGGAGCCGACCCCCCGCGATCCCAGCGCCGCCAGCCGCCACCACGCCACGTCTATATTGGGAATCATATCGCAATCTTCCTCCTGAAGATTGATTACATTATCCCAGGTGTGTGTCTACTCCCAGCATATTGCCTGTCTATATTCCCTTCTTGGACAGAAATTTGAAGTAATATCATTGGGTGAGTGAACATCTTTTGTGATGTTTTAAGTAGTAACATCCTGCCCCTGGTGGATATCAGCAACAATCAATTAATTATTAATATTAATAAATATATTAAATATTAATGCTAATAATCGATATTAATGATCAGAATAAACTTCGTAAAAATTTATGGTGGATTAAAATATTAACGATTTGGAATGGTAATTAACGTTAATATCACCGTGAATATTCAATAGTGATAATCCGCCATGAATGTTACTTAAATCAATACAAAGTGATGCGGCGAAGAAAATTATGGTTAGTATTAGGGACTAATAAAATTGTTCATTAACATTAATATTAATAACTAATACTAAGATTGCATAATCAGGTCCTTAAAATAATGAAAATTAACAATGGTATCCCATTCTTAGTACCATTGAGAATTATTAAAATAGATCATTGATGTGTAATAACTATATTATTACTCGGAATACCACAGGCAGTGTCCACCTACTTGTGGGCTCCAAGACGCTGCCACATCACGACCCCCACGACTGAGGGCCTCCATCGCCGGGGGGCGGGGTCCCGCCCCCCCGCGATCCGGGGCCGCCAGCCGCCGCCCACAGCCACGCCCCCCCGGCGGGCTGGCGGACCCCACATCGCCGGGGGGAGGGGGGACCCGCCCCCCGCGATCCGGGGCCGCCAGCCGCCGCCACGCCACGCGCCCCCGGCGGCTGGCGGACCCCCATCGCCGGGGGGCGGGGGACCCGCCCCCCCGCGATCCGGGGCCGCCAGCCGCCGCCACGCCACGCCCCCCCGGCGGCTGGCGGAACCCCATCGCCGGGGGGCGGGGGACCCGCCCCCCCGCGATCCGGGGCCGCCAGCCGCCGCCACGCCACGTCTATATTGGGAATCATATCGCAATCTTCCTCCTGAAGATTGATTACATTATCCCAGGTGTGTGTCTACTCCCAGCATATTGCCTGTCTATATTCCCTTCTTGGACAGAAATTTGAAGTAATATCATTGGGTGAGTGAACATCTTTTGTGATGTTTTAAGTAGTAACATCCTGCCCCTGGTGGATATCAGCAACAATCAATTAATTATTAATATTATAAATATATAAATATTAATGCTAATAATCGATATTAATGATCAGAATAAACTTCGTAAAAATTTATGGTGGATTAAAATAGTAACGATTTGGAATGGTAATTAACGTTAATATCACCGTGAATATTCAAATAGTGATATCCGCCATGAATGTTACTTAAATCAATACAAAGTGATGCGGCGAATAAAATTATGGTTAGTATTAGGACTAATAAAATTGTTCATTAACATTAATATTATAACTAATACTAAGATTGCATAAGTCAGGGTCCTTAAAATAATGAAATTAACAATGGTATCCCATTCTTAGTACCACTGAGAATTATTAAAATAGATCATTGATGTGTAAATAACTATATTATTACTCGGAATACCACAGGCAGTGTCCACCTACTTGTGGGCTCCAAGACGCTGCCACATCACGACCCACACGACTGAGGTGTCCTCAATCGCCGGGGGTCGGGTTCCCGCCGCCCCCGCGATCCGGGGGCCGCCAGCCGCCGCCACGCCACGCCCCCCGGCGGCTGGCGGACCCCCATCGCCGGGGGGCGGGGGACCCCCCCCCCGCGATCCGGGGCCGCCAGCCGCCGCCACGCCACCCCCCGCCGGCGGCTGGCGGACCCCACCCGGGGGGCGGGGGACCCGCCCCCCCGCGATCCGGGGCCGCCAGCCGCCGCCACGCCCGCCCCCCCGGCGGCTGGCGGACCCCCATCGCCGGGGGGCGGGGGGACCCGCCATCGGGCCGGGGGGCGGGGACCCGCCCCCCCGCGATCCGGGGCCGCCAGCCGCCCGCCACCCAGCCCCCCCCGGCGGCTGGCGACCCCCATCGCCGGGGGGCGGGGGACCCCCCCCCCGCGATCCGGGCCGCCAGCCGCCCAGCGCCACGCCCCCCGGCGGCTGGCGGACCCACCCATGCGCGGGGGGCGGGGACCCGCCCCCCCGCGATCCGGGGCCGCCAGCCGCCGCCACGCCACGCCCCCGGCGGCTGGCGGACCCCCATCGCCGGGGGGCGGGGGACCGCCGCCCCCCGCGATCGCGGGCCGCCAGCCGCCCGACCCACGCCCCCCGGCGGCTGGCGGACCCCCATCGCGGGGGGCGCCGGGGACCCCCGCCCCCCCGCGATCCGGGCCGCCAGCCGCCGCCAGCCACGCCCCCCGGCGGCTGGCGGACCCCCATCGCCGGGGGCGGGGGACCCGCCCCGCGATCCGGGGCCGCCAGCCGCCGCCACGCCACGCCCCCCCGGCTGGCGGACCCCCTCGCCGGGGGGCGGGGGACCCGCCCCCCGCGATCCGGGGCCGCCACCCCGCCACGCCACGCCCCCCCGGCGGTGGCGGACCCCCCATCGCGGGGGCGGGGGACCCGCCCCCCGCGATCCGGGCCGCCAGCCGCCGCCACGGCCCGCCCCCCGGCGGCTGGCGGACCCCATCGCCGGGGGCGGGGACCCGCCCCCCGCGATCCGGGGCCGCCAGCCGCCGCCACGCCACGCCCCCCCGGCGGCTGGCGGACCCCCATCGCCGGGGGGCGGGGACCGCCCCCCGCGATCCGGGGCCCCACCGCCGCCACGCCACGCCCCCCCGGCGGCTGGCGGACCCCCATCGCCGGGGGGCGGGGGACCCGCCCCGCGATCCGGGGCCGCCAGCCGCCGCCACGCCACCCCCCCCGGCGGCTGGCGACCCCCATCGCCGGGGGGCGGGGGACCCGCCCCCCGCGATCCGGGGCCGCAGCCGCCGCCACGCCACGCCCCCCGGCGGCTCGGACCCCCTCGCCGGGGGCGGGGACCCGCCCCCCCGCGATCCGGGCCGCCAGCCGCCGCCACGCCACGCCCCCCCGGCGGCTGGCGGACCCCCATCGCCGGGGGGCGGGGGACCCGCCCCCCCGCGATCCGGGGCCGCCAGCCGCCGCCACGCCACGCCCCCCCGGCGCTGGCGGACCCCCATCGCCGGGGGCGGGGGACCGCCCCCCGCGATCCGGGGCCGCCAGCCGCCGCCACGCCACGCCCCCCGCGGCTGGCGGACCCCCATCGCCGGGGGGCGGGGGACCCGCCCCCCCGCGATCCGGGCCGCCAGCCGCCGCACGCCACGCCCCCCCGGCGGCTGGCGGACCCCCATCGCCGGGGGGCGGGGGACCCGCCCCCCCGAGATCCGGGGCCGCCAGCCGCCGCCACGCCACGCCCCCCCCGGCTGGCGGACCCCATCGCGGGGGCGGGGGACCCGCCCCCCGCGATCCGGGCCGCCAGCCGCCGCCACGCACGCCCCCCCGGCGGCGGGGACCCCCTCGCCGGGGGCGGGGGACCCGCCCCCCGCGATCCGGGGCCGCCGCCGCCGCCACCCACGCCCCCCCGGCGGCTGGCGGACCCCATCGCCGGGGGCGGGGGACCCGCCCCCCGCGATCCGCCACGCCCCCCCGGCGGCTGGCGGACCCCCATCGCCGGGGGGCGGGGGACCCGCCCCCCCGCGATCCGGGGCCGCCAGCCGCCACGCCACGCCCCCCCGGCGGCTGGCGGACCCCCATCGCCGGGGGGCGGGGGACCCGCCCCCCGCGATCCGGGGCCGCCAGCCGCCGCCACGCCACGCCCCCCGGCGGCTGGCGGACCCCCATCGCCGGGGGGCGGGGGACCCGCCCCCCCGCGATCCGGGGCCGCCAGCCGCCGCCACGCCACGCCCCCCGGCGGCTGGCGGACCCCCATCGCCGGGGGGCGGGGGACCCGCCCCCCCGCGATCCGGGGCCGCCAGCCGCCGCCACGCCACGCCCCCCCGGCGGCTGGCGGACCCCCATCGCCGGGGGGCGGGGGACCCGCCCCCCCGCGATCCGGGGCCGCCAGCCGCCGCCACGCCACGCCCCCCGGCGGCTGGCGGACCCCCATCGCCGGGGGGCGGGGGACCCGCCCCCCCGCGATCCGGGGCCGCCAGCCGCCGCCACGCCCCCCCCCGGCGGCTGGCGGACCCCCATCGCCGGGGGGGGGGGACCCGCCCCCCCGCGATCCGGGGCCGCCAGCCGCCGCCACGCCACGCCCCCCCGGCGGCTGGCGGACCCCCATCGCCGGGGGCGGGGGACCCGCCCCCCCGCGATCCGGGGCCGCCAGCCGCCGCCACGCCACGCCCCCCGGCGGCTGGCGGACCCCCATCGCCGGGGGGCGGGGGACCCGCCCCCCCGCGATCCGGGGCCGCCAGCCGCCGCCACGCCACGCCCCCCGGCGGCTGGCGGACCCCCATCGCCGGGGGGGGGGGACCCGCCCCCCCGCGATCCGGGGCCGCCAGCCGCCGCCACGCCACGCCCCCCGGCGGCTGGCGGACCCCCATCGCCGGGGGGCGGGGGACCCGCCCCCCCGCGATCCGGGGCCGCCAGCCGCCGCCACGCCACGCCCCCCCGGCGGCTGGCGGACCCCCATCGCCGGGGGGCGGGGGACCCGCCCCCCCGATCCGGGGCCGCCAGCCGCCGCCACGACGCCCCCCCGGCGGCTGGCGGACCCCCATCGCCGGGGGGCGGGGGACCCGCCCCCCCGCGATCCGGGGCCGCCAGCCGCCGCCACGCCACGCCCCCCGGCGGCTGGCGGACCCCCATCGCCGGGGGGCGGGGGACCCGCCCCCCCGCGATCCGGGGCCGCCAGCCGCCGCCACGCCACGCCCCCCCGGCGGCTGGCGGACCCCCATCGCCGGGGGGCGGGGGACCCGCCCCCCCGCGATCCGGGGCCGCCAGCCGCCGCCACGCCACGCCCCCCGGCGGCTGGCGGACCCCCATCGCCGGGGGGCGGGGGACCCGCCCCCCCGCGATCCGGGGCCGCCAGCCGCCGCCACGCCACGCCCCCCGGCGGCTGGCGGACCCCCATCGCCGGGGGGCGGGGGACCCGCCCCCCCGCGATCCGGGGCCGCCAGCCGCCGCCACGCCACGCCCCCCCGGCGGCTGGCGGACCCCCATCGCCGGGGGGCGGGGGACCCGCCCCCCCGATCCGGGGCCAGCCGCCGCCACGCCACGCCCCCCGGCGGCTGGCGGACCCCCATCGCCGGGGGGCGGGGGACCCGCCCCCCCGCGATCCGGGGCCGCCAGCCGCCGCCACGCCACGCCCCCCGGCGGCTGGCGGACCCCCATCGCCGGGGGGCGGGGGACCCGCCCCCCCGCGATCCGGGGCCGCCAGCCGCCGCCACGCCACGCCCCCCGGCGGCTGGCGGACCCCCATCGCCGGGGGGCGGGGGACCCGCCCCCCCGCGATCCGGGGCCGCCAGCCGCCGCCACGCCACGCCCCCCGGCGGCTGGCGGACCCCCATCGCCGGGGGGCGGGGGACCCGCCCCCCCGCGATCCGGGGCCGCCAGCCGCCGCCACGCCACGCCCCCCCGGCGGCTGGCGGACCCCCATCGCCGGGGGGCGGGGGACCCGCCCCCCCGCGATCCGGGGCCGCCAGCCGCCGCCACGCCACGCCCCCCCGGCGGCTGGCGGACCCCCATCGCCGGGGGGCGGGGGACCCGCCCCCCCGCGATCCGGGGCCGCCAGCCGCCGCCACGCCACGCCCCCCCGGCGGCTGGCGGACCCCCATCGCCGGGGGGCGGGGGACCCGCCCCCCCGCGATCCGGGGCCGCCAGCCGCCGCCACGCCACGCCCCCCCGGCGGCTGGCGGACCCCCATCGCCGGGGGGCGGGGGACCCGCCCCCCCGCGATCCGGGGCCGCCAGCCGCCGCCACGCCACGCCCCCCCGGCGGCTGGCGGACCCCCATCGCCGGGGGGCGGGGGACCCGCCCCCCCGCGATCCGGGGCCGCCAGCCGCCGCCACGCCACGCCCCCCGGCGGCTGGCGGACCCCCATCGCCGGGGGGCGGGGGACCCGCCCCCCCGCGATCCGGGGCCGCCAGCCGCCGCCACGCCACGCCCCCCCGGCGGCTGGCGGACCCCCATCGCCGGGGGGCGGGGGACCCGCCCCCCCGCGATCCGGGGCCGCCAGCCGCCGCCACGCCACGCCCCCCCGGCGGCTGGCGGACCCCCATCGCCGGGGGGCGGGGGACCCGCCCCCCCGCGATCCGGGGCCGCCAGCCGCCGCCACGCCACGCCCCCCCGGCTGGCGGACCCCCATCGCCGGGGGGGGGGGACCCGCCCCCCCGCGATCCGGGGCCGCCAGCCGCCGCCACGCCACGCCCCCCCGGCGGCTGGCGGACCCCCATCGCCGGGGGGCGGGGGACCCGCCCCCCCGCGATCCGGGGCCGCCAGCCGCCGCCACGCCACGCCCCCCCGGCGGCTGGCGGACCCCCATCGCCGGGGGGCGGGGGACCCGCCCCCCCGCGATCCGGGGCCGCCAGCCGCCGCCACGCCACGCCCCCCGGCGGCTGGCGGACCCCCATCGCCGGGGGGCGGGGGACCCGCCCCCCCGCGATCCGGGGCCGCCAGCCGCCGCCACGCACCCCCCCGGCGGCTGGCGGACCCCCATCGCCGGGGGGCGGGGGACCCGCCCCCCCGCGATCCGGGGCCGCCAGCCGCCGCCACGCCACGCCCCCCCGGCGGCTGGCGGACCCCCATCGCCGGGGGGCGGGGGACCCGCCCCCCCGCGATCCGGGGCCGCCAGCCGCCGCCACGCCACGCCCCCCCGGCGGCTGGCGGACCCCCATCGCCGGGGGGCGGGGGACCCGCCCCCCCGCGATCCGGGGCCGCCAGCCGCCGCCACGCCACGCCCCCCCGGCGGCTGGCGGACCCCCATCGCCGGGGGGCGGGGGACCCGCCCCCCCGCGATCCGGGGCCGCCAGCCGCCGCCACGCCACGCCCCCCCGGCGGCTGGCGGACCCCCATCGCCGGGGGGCGGGGGACCCGCCCCCCCGCGATCCGGGGCCGCCAGCCGCCGCCACGCCACGCCCCCCCGGCGGCTGGCGGACCCCCATCGCCGGGGGGCGGGGGACCCGCCCCCCCGCGATCCGGGGCCGCCAGCCGCCGCCACGCCACGCCCCCCCGGCGGCTGGCGGACCCCCATCGCCGGGGGGCGGGGGACCCGCCCCCCCGCGATCCGGGGCCGCCAGCCGCCGCCACGCCACGCCCCCCCGGCGGCTGGCGGACCCCCATCGCCGGGGGGCGGGGGACCCGCCCCCCCGCGATCCGGGGCCGCCAGCCGCCGCCACGCCACGCCCCCCCGGCGGCTGGCGGACCCCCATCGCCGGGGGGCGGGGGACCCGCCCCCCCGCGATCCGGGGCCGCCAGCCGCCGCCACGCCACGCCCCCCGGCGGCTGGCGGACCCCCATCGCCGGGGGGCGGGGGACCCGCCCCCCCGCGATCCGGGGCCGCCAGCCGCCGCCACGCCACGCCCCCCCGGCGGCTGGCGGACCCCCATCGCCGGGGGGCGGGGGACCCGCCCCCCCGCGATCCGGGGCCGCCAGCCGCCGCCACGCCACGCCCCCCCGGCGGCTGGCGGACCCCCATCGCCGGGGGGGGGGGACCCGCCCCCCCGCGATCCGGGGCCGCCAGCCGCCGCCACGCCACGCCCCCCGGCGGCTGGCGGACCCCCATCGCCGGGGGGCGGGGGACCCGCCCCCCCGCGATCCGGGGCCGCCAGCCGCCGCCACGCCACGCCCCCCGGCGGCTGGCGGACCCCCATCGCCGGGGGGCGGGGGACCCGCCCCCCCGCGATCCGGGGCCGCCAGCCGCCGCCACGCCACGCCCCCCCGGCGGCTGGCGGACCCCCATCGCCGGGGGGCGGGGGACCCGCCCCCCCGCGATCCGGGGCCGCCAGCCGCCGCCACGCCACGCCCCCCCGGCGGCTGGCGGACCCCCATCGCCGGGGGGCGGGGGACCCGCCCCCCCGCGATCCGGGGCCGCCCCGCCGCCACGCCACGCCCCCCCGGCGGCTGGCGGACCCCCATCGCCGGGGGGCGGGGGACCCGCCCCCCCGCGATCCGGGGCCGCCAGCCGCCGCCACGCCACGCCCCCCGGCGGCTGGCGGACCCCCATCGCCGGGGGGCGGGGGACCCGCCCCCCCGATCCGGGGCCGCCAGCCGCCGCCACGCCACGCCCCCCGGCGGCTGGCGGACCCCCATCGCCGGGGGGCGGGGGACCCGCCCCCCCGCGATCCGGGGCCGCCAGCCGCCGCCACGCCACGCCCCCCCGGCGGCTGGCGGACCCCCATCGCCGGGGGGCGGGGGACCCGCCCCCCCGCGATCCGGGGCCGCCAGCCGCCGCCACGCCACGCCCCCCCGGCGGCTGGCGGACCCCCATCGCCGGGGGGCGGGGGACCCGCCCCCCCGCGATCCGGGGCCGCCAGCCGCCGCCACGCCACGCCCCCCGGCGGCTGGCGGACCCCCATCGCCGGGGGGCGGGGGACCCGCCCCCCGCGATCCGGGGCCGCCAGCCGCCGCCACGCCACGCCCCCCCGGCGGCTGGCGGACCCCCATCGCCGGGGGGCGGGGGACCCGCCCCCCGCGATCCGGGGCCGCCAGCCGCCGCCACGCCACGCCCCCCCGGCGGCTGGCGGACCCCATCGCCGGGGGGCGGGGGACCCGCCCCCCCGCGATCCGGGGCCGCCAGCCGCCGCCACGCCACGCCCCCCGGCGGCTGGCGGACCCCCATCGCCGGGGGGCGGGGGACCCGCCCCCCCGCGATCCGGGGCCGCCAGCCGCCGCCACGCCACGCCCCCCGGCGGCTGGCGGACCCCCATCGCCGGGGGGCGGGGGACCCGCCCCCCCGCGATCCGGGGCCGCCAGCCGCCGCCACGCCACGCCCCCCGGCGGCTGGCGGACCCCCATCGCCGGGGGGCGGGGGACCCGCCCCCCCGCGATCCGGGGCCGCCAGCCGCCGCCACGCCACGCCCCCCGGCGGCTGGCGGACCCCCATCGCCGGGGGGCGGGGGACCCGCCCCCCCGCGATCCGGGGCCGCCAGCCGCCGCCACGCCACGCCCCCCGGCGGCTGGCGGACCCCCATCGCCGGGGGGCGGGGCCCGCCCCCCCGCGATCCGGGGCCGCCAGCCGCCGCCACGCCACGCCCCCCCGGCGGCTGGCGGACCCCCCGCCGGGGGGCGGGGGACCCGCCCCCCCGCGATCCGGGGCCGCCAGCCGCCGCCACGCACGCCCCCCGGCGGCTGGCGGACCCCCATCGCCGGGGGGCGGGGGACCCGCCCCCCCGCGATCCGGGGCCGCCACCGCCGCCGCCACGCACGCCCCCCGGCGGCTGGCGGACCCCCATCGCCGGGGGGCGGGGGACCCGCCCCCCCGCGATCCGGGGCCCCCAGCCGCCGCCACGGCACCCCTGTATTGGGAGTTCAATCATCATCTTCCCCTGAATATTAATTACTTTTTCACACTTGTGTTTCTACTCCCAGCAATATTGCCTGTCTCATAGTCCCCTCTTTGGTGGCATTTGAAGCAATAACACCGGGTTCGTGTACAGCTTTCTGATGTTTAAAGTAATATCATCCTCACGAGGTGGACATCGGGAACAACTCCATTAATTATTAGTATTAATAAATATAATGAATATTAATATTAATTCGATATTAATGATCACAATAAACATCCAAAAACTTATGCTGAATTGAAATGTTAAATATTAGAATGGCAGTTAATATCATCTCCCCATTCATAATCAAATAATGTTATCCGCAATGAATGTGACTTAAATCAATACAAACTGATGCTGGTGACAAAATAATGATTAGTGTTAGGGACTAACAATAAGTTCAATGACATTAATAGTAATAATTAATACTAAGCCTGCATCTTCATGTACATTAAATAGTTATCGAAATTTACAATGGTATCCTATTATTAGTACGATTGACCATTTTTTAAATCCATCATTGATTTTAATAACCATATTATTACCCCTAATACCACAGGCAGTGTACACCTAGCTTTGGCCCCACAGCCGCCGCCATTGCACGCCCCCCGGCAGCAGACGGCCCCCGATCCCGGGGGGCGGGGGACCTGCCCCCCGCTATCGGGGACCCCAGCCGCCGCCACGGCACGCCCCCCGGCGCCTGGTGGCCCCACACCGCCGGGGAGTGGGGGGACCCGCCTCCCCGCGATCCGGGGCCCGCAGCCGCCGCCACGGCACCCCTGTATTGGGAGTGGAATTCATCTCTCCCCCGGAATATTAATTACTTTATCCCACGTGTGTGTCTACTCCCAGCAATATTGCCTGTCTCATATTCCCCTCTCGGGCGGAAAGTTCAAGCAATAACACTGGGTGCGTGTACACCATTTCTGATGTTTCAAGTAATATCCTCTCCCGGTGGACATCAGGAACAAGTCTATTAATTATTAATATTAATAAATATAATATTAATAATCGATATTAATGATCACAATAAACTTCGTAAAAATTTATGCTGGATTAAAATGTTCACGATTTGGAATGGCAATTAATAATCATCTCCCCATTAATAATCAAATAATGTTATCCGCAATGAATGTGACTGACATCAATACAAACTGATGCTGGTTAGAAAATAATTATTAGTATTAGGGACTAATAAGAATGTTCAATGACATTAATATCAATAATTAATACTAAGCGTGCATATTCATGTACATTCAATAATTATCGAAATTTACAATGGTATCCTATTATTAGTACGATTGACAATTTTTTAAATCCATCATTGATTTTAATAACCATATTATTACCCCTAATACCACAGGCAGTGTACACCTAACTGTGGGCCCCACGGCTGCTGCCACGGCACGCCCCCCGGCAGCAGACGGCCCCCGATCCCGGGGGGCGGGGGACCCGACCCCTGCGATCCGGGCCGCCCAGCCGTCCTCACGGCACGCCACCCCGCGGCTGGCGGCCCGCGATCGCCGGAGGGCGGGAGACCCGCCCCCACGCAATCCGGGGCTCCCAGCCGTGGCCACGGCACCCGTGTTTGGGAGTCCAATCATCATCTTCCCCCTGAACATTAATTACTTATCACACGTGTGTGTCTACTCCCAGCAATATTGCCTGTCTCATATTCCCCTCTTGGGCGGAAATTTGAGCAATAGCACCGGGTTCGTGTACAGCTTTTCTGACGTTTAAAGTAATATCATCCTCACCAGGTGGACATCAGGAACAAGTCCATTAATTATAATATTAATAAATATAATAATAATATTAATTATCGATATTAATGATCACAATAAACATTCGAAAAACTTATGCTGAATTGAATGTTAACGATTTAGAATGGTAATTAATATTAATCTCCCCATTAATAATCAAATAATGTTATCCGCAATGAATGTGACTTAAATCAATACAAACTGATGCTGGTTAGAAATAATTATTAGTATTAGGGACTAATAAGAATGTTCAATGACATAATATTAATAATTAATACTAAGCGTGCATCATCATGTACATTCAATAATTATCGAAATTTACAGTGGTATCCATTATCAGTACGATTGACAAATTTTTAAATCCATCATTGATTTTAATAACCATATTATTACCCCTAATACCAGAAGCAGTGTACACCTAGCTGTGGGCCCCACAGACGCCGCCACGGCACGCCCCCCGGCGGCTGGCGGCCCCCGAACGCCGGGGGGGGCCCGCCCCCCCCGATCCGGGCCGCCCAGCCGCCGCCACGGCACGCCCCCGGCGGCTGGCGGACCCCGAACGCCGGGGGGCGGGGGACCCGCCCCCCCGCGATCCGGGGCCCCCAGCCGCCGCCACGGCACGCCCCCCGGCGGCTGGCGGACCCCGAACGCCGGGGGGCGGGGACCCGCCCCCCCGCGATCCGGGCCCCCCAGCGCCGCCACGGCACGCCCCCCGGCGGCTGGCGGACCCCGAACGCCGGGGGGCGGGGGACCCGCCCCCCCGCGATCCGGGGCCCCCAGCCGCCGCCACGGCACGCCCCCCGGCGGCTGGCGGACCCCGAACGCCGGGGGGCGGGGACCCGCCCCCCCCCGATCCGGCCGCCCAGCCGCCGCCACGGCACGCCCCCCGGCGGCTGGCGGACCCCGAACGCCGGGGGGCGGGGGACCCGCCCCCCCGCGATCCGGGGCCCCAGCCGCCGTCCACGGCACGCCCCCCGGCGGCTGGCGGACCCCGAACGCCGGGGGCGGGGACCCGCCCCCCCGCGATCCGGGCCGCCCAGCCGCCGCCACGGCACCCCCCCGGCGGCTGGCGGACCCCGAACGCCGGGGGGCGGGGGACCCGCCCCCCCGCGATCCGGGGCCCCCAGCCGCCGCCACGGCACGCCCCCCGGCGGCTGGCGGACCCCGACGCCGGGGGCGGGGACCCGCCCCCCGCGATCCGGGCCGCCAGCCGCCGCCACGGCACGCCCCCCGGCGGCTGGCGGACCCCGAACGCGGGGGGCGGGGGACCCGCCCCCCCGCGATCCGGGCCCCCAGCCGCCGCCACGGCACGCCCCCCGGCGGCTGGCGGACCCCGAACGCCGGGGGGCGGGTACCCGCCCCCCGCGATCCGGGCCCAGCCGCCGCCACGGCACGCCCCCCGGCGGCTGGCGGAACCCCGAACGCCGGGGGGGCGGGGGGACCCGCCCCCCCGCATCCGGGGCCCCCCGCCGCCGCCACGGCACGCCCCCCGGCGGCTGGCGGACCCCGAACGCCGGGGTGGGGCGGGGGAACCCGCCCCCCCGCGATCCGGGGCCCCCCGCCGCCGCCACGGCACGCCCCCCGGCGGCTGGCGGACCCCGAACCCGGGGGGCGGGGGACCCGCCCCCCCCGCGATCCCGGGGCCCCCAGCCGCCGCCACGCACGCCCCCCGGCGGCTGGCGGACCCCGAACGCCCGGGGGGCGGGGGACCCGCCCCCCCGCGATCCGGGCCCCCAGCCGCCGCCACGGCACGCCCCCCCGGCGGCTGGCGGACCCCGAACGCCGGGGGGCGGGGGACCCGCCCCCCCGCGATCCGGGGCCCCCCGCCGCCGCCACGGCACGCCCCCCGGCGGCTGGCGGAACCCCGAACGCCGGGGGGCGGGGGGACCCGGCCCCCCCGCGGATCCGGGGGTCCCCCCGCCGGCCGCCACGGCACGCCCCCCCGGCGGCTGGCGGGACCACCGGAAACGCCGGGGGGCGGGGGACCCGCCCCCCCCGCGATTCCGGGGCCACGTCCGCCGCGCCACGGCGACGGCCCCCCGGCGGGCTGGGCGGACCACCGCAACGCCGGGGGGCTGGGGGGACCCGCCCCACCGCGATCCGGGGCCCCCCGACCGCCGCCACGGCACGCCCCCCCTGGCGGGTGGGCGGACCCCGAACGCCGGGGGGCGGGGGACCCGCCCCCCGCGATCCGGGGCCCCCAGCCGGCCGCCACGGCACCCCTGTATTGGGAGTTAATCATCATCTTCCCCTGAATATTAATTACTTTTTCACACTTGTGTTTCTACTCCCAGCAATATTGCCTGTCTCATAGTCCCCTCTTGGGTGGCAATTTGAAGCAATAACACCGGTTCGTGTACAGCTTTTCTGATGTTTAAAGTAATATCATCCTCACGAGGTGGACATCGGGAACAACTCCATTAATTATTAGTATTAATAAATATAATGAATATTAATATTAATTATCGATATTAATGATCACAATAAACATCCAAAAACTTATGCTGAATTGAAATGTTAAATATTTAGAATGGCAGTTAATATTCATCTCCCCATTCATAATCAAATAATGTTATCCGCAATGAATGTGACTTAAATCAATACAAACTGATGCTGGTGACAAAATAATGATTAGTGTTAGGGACTAACAATAATGTTCAATGACATTAATAGTAATAATTAATACTAAGCCTGCATCTTCATGTACATTAAATAGTTATCGAAATTTACAATGGTATCCTATTATTAGTACGATTGACCATTTTTTAAATCCATCATTGATTTTAATAACCATATTATTACCCCTAATACCACAGGCAGTGTACACCTAGCTTTGGCCCCACAGCCGCCGCCATGGCACGCCCCCCGGCAGCAGACGGCCCCCGATCCCGGGGGGCGGGGGACCTGCCCCCGCTATCCGGGGACCCCAGCCGCCGCCACGGCACGCCCCCCGGCGCCTGGTGGCCCCACACCGCCGGGGAGTGGGGGGGGACCCCCCTCCCCGCGATCCGGGGCCGCAGCCGCCGCCACGGCACCCCTGTATTGGAGTGGAATCATCATCTTCCCCCGGAATATTAATTACTTTATCCCACGTGTGTGTCTACTCCCAGCAATATTGCCTGTCTCATATTCCCCTCTCGGGCGGAATTTGAAGCAATAACACTGGGTCCGTGTACACCTTATCTGAGTTTAAAGTAATATCCTCACCAGGTGGACATCATGAACCAGGCTATTAATTATTAATATTAATAATATATTAAAAATGAATATTAATAATCGATACTAATCATCACAAACTTCGTAAAAATTTATGCTGGATTAAAATGTTCACGATTTGGAATGGCAATTAATAATCATCTCCCCATTAATAATCAAATAATGTTATCCGCAATGAATGTGACTGACATCAATACAAACTGATGCTGGTTAGAAAATAATTATTAGTATTAGGGACTAATAAGAATGTTCAATGACATTAATATCAATAATTAATACTAAGCGTGCATATTCATGTACATTCAATAATTATCGAAATTTACAATGGTATCCTATTATTAGTACGATTGACAATTTTTTAAATCCATCATTGATTTTAATAACCATATTATTACCCCTAATACCACAGGCAGTGTACACCTAACTGTGGGCCCCACGGCTGCTGCCACGGCACGCCCCCCGGCAGCAGACGGCCCCCGATCCCGGGGGGCGGGGGACCCGACCCCTGCGATCCGGGCCGCCCAGCCGTCCCTCACGGCACGCCCACCCCGCGGCTGGCGGCCCGCGATCGCCGGAGGGCGGGAGACCCGCCCCCACGCAATCCGGGGCTCCCAGCCGTGGCCACGGCACCCGTGTTTGGGAGTCCAATCATCATCTTCCCCCTGAACATTAATTACTTTATCACACGTGTGTGTCTACTCCCAGCAATATTGCCTGTCTCATATTCCCCTCTTGGGCGGAAATTTGAGCAATAGCACCGGGTTCGTGTACAGCTTTTCTGACGTTTAAAGTAATATCATCCTCACCAGGTGGACATCAGGAACAAGTCCATTAATTATTAATATTAATAAATATAATAAATATTAATATTAATTCTCGATATTAATGATCACAATAAACATTCGAAAAACTTATGCTGAATTGAAATGTTAACGATTTAGAATGGTAATTAATATTAATCTCCCCATTAATAATCAAATAATGTTATCCGCAATGAATGTGACTTAAATCAATACAAACTGATGCTGGTTAGAAAATAATTATTAGTATTAGGGACTAATAAGAATGTTCAATGACATTAATATTAATAATTAATACTAAGCGTGCATCATCATGTACATTCAATAATTATCGAAATTTTTACAGTGGTTATCCTATTTCATAACGATTGACAAATTTTTAAATCCATCATTGATTGTAATAACCATATTATTACCCCTAATACCAGAAGCAGTGTACACCTAGCTGTGGCCCACAGCGCCACGCCCCCGGCGGTGGCGGCCCCCGACGCCGGGGCGGGGACCGCCCCCCGCGACGGGGCCCCCAGCCGCGCCACGGCAGCCCCCGCGG
This sequence comes from Rhinopithecus roxellana, assembly GCF_007565055.1. Lineage (NCBI taxonomy): Eukaryota > Metazoa > Chordata > Mammalia > Primates > Cercopithecidae > Rhinopithecus > Rhinopithecus roxellana. The sequence continues at coordinate 20,028 of NW_022143317.1, forward strand.
CTGGGGACCCCGCCCCGGATCGATCGGGGCCCCAGCCCGCCAGGCTGTCGGGGGCGGGACCGCCCCCCGCGATCCGGGGCCCCAGCGCCGCCACGGCACGCCCCCCGGCGGCTGGCGACCCGAACGCCGGGGGCGGGGACCGCCCCCCCGCGATCCGGGCCCCCAGCCCCGCCACGCCGCCCCCCCCGGACCCCGGGGGGGGGGACCCGCCCCCCCGCGATCCGGGGCCCCCAGCCGCCGCCACGGCACGCCCCCCCCCTGGCGGCTGGGCACCGCCCCCCATCCCGAACGCCGGGGGGCGGGGGACCCGCCCCCCCGCGATCCAGGGGCCCCCAGCCGCCGCCACGGCACCCCTGTATTGGGAGTTCAATCATCATCTTCCCCCTGAATATTAATTACTTTTTCACACTTGTGTTTCTACTCCCAGCAATATTGCCTGTCTCATAGTCCCCTCTTGGGTGGCAATTTGAAGCAATAACACCGGGTTCGTGTACAGCTTTTCTGATGTTTAAAGTAATATCATCCTCACGAGGTGGACATCGGGAACAACTCCATTAATTATTAGTATTAATAAATATAATGAATATTAATATTAATTATCGATATTAATGATCACAATAAACATCCAAAAACTTATGCTGAATTGAAATGTTAAATATTTAGAATGGCAGTTAATATTCATCTCCCCATTCATAATCAAATAATGTTATCCGCAATGAATGTGACTTAAATCAATACAAACTGATGCTGGTGACAAAATAATGATTAGTGTTAGGGACTAACAATAATGTTCAATGACATTAATAGTAATAATTAATACTAAGCCTGCATCTTCATGTACATTAAATAGTTATCGAAATTTACAATGGTATCCTATTATTAGTACGATTGACCATTTTTTAAATCCATCATTGATTTTAATAACCATATTATTACCCCTAATACCACAGGCAGTGTACACCTAGCTTTGGCCCCACAGCCGCCGCCATGGCACGCCCCCGGCAGCAGACGGCCCCCGATCCCGGGGGGCGGGGGACCTGCCCCCCGCTATCCGGGGACCCCAGCCGCCGCCACGGCACGCCCCCCGGCGCCTGGTGGCCCCACAAACCGCCGGGGAGTGGGGGGGACCCGCCTCCCCGCGATCCGGGGCCCGCAGCCGCCGCCACGGCACCCCTGTATTGGGAGTCGAATCATCATCTTCCCCCTGAATTTTAATTGCTTTATCCCACGAGTGTGTCTACTCCCAGCAATATTGCCTGTCTCATATTCCCCTCTCGGGCGGAAATTTGAAGCAATAACACTGGGTCCGTGTAACACCTTATCTGATGTTTAAAGTAATATCCTCACCAGGTGGACATCATGAACCAGGCTATTAATTATTAATATTAATAAATATATTAAAAATGAATATTAATAATCGATACTAATCATCACAAACTTCGTAAAAATTTATGCTGGATTAAAATGTTCACGATTTGGGAATGGCAATTAATAATCATCTCCCCATTAATAATCAAATAATGTTATCCGCAATGAATGTGACTGACATCAATACAAACTGATGCTGGTTAGAAAATAATTATTAGTATTAGGGACTAATAAGAATGTTCAATGACATTAATATCAATAATTAATACTAAGCGTGCATATTCATGTACATTCAATAATTATCGAAATTTACAATGGTATCCTATTATTAGTACGATTGACAATTTTTTAAATCCATCATTGATTTTAATAACCATATTATTACCCCTAATACCACAGGCAGTGTACACCTAACTGTGGGCCCCACGGCTGCTGCCACGGCACGCCCCCCGGCAGCAGACGGCCCCCGATCCCGGGGGGCGGGGGACCCGACCCCTGCGATCCGGGCCGCCCAGCCGTCCTCACGGCACGCCACCCCGCGGCTGGCGGCCCGCGATCGCCGGAGGGCGGGAGACCCGCCCCCACGCAATCCGGGGCTCCCAGCCGTGGCCACGGCACCCGTGTTTTGGGAGTCCAATCATCATCTTCCCCCTGAACATTAATTACTTTATCACACGTGTGTGTCTACTCCCAGCAATATTGCCTGTCTCATATTCCCCTCTTGGGCGGAAATTTGAGCAATAGCACCGGGTTCGTGTACAGCTTTTCTGACGTTTAAAGTAATATCATCCTCACCAGGTGGACATCAGGAACAAGTCCATTAATTATTAATATTAATAAATATAATAAATATTAATATTAATTCTCGATATTAATGATCACAATAAACTTCGTAAAAATTTATGCTGGATTAAAATGTTAACGATTTGGAATGGTAATTAATATTAATCTCACCATTAATAATCAAATAATGTTATCCGCAATGAATGTGACTGAAATCAATACGAACTGATGCTGGTTAGAAAATAATTATTAGTATTAGGGACTAATAAGAATGTTCAATGACATTAATATTAATAATTAATACTAAGCGTGCATCATCATGTACATTCAATAATTATCGAAATTTACAGTGGTATCCTATTATCAGTACGATTGACAAATTTTTAAATCCATCATTGATTTTAATAACCATATTATTACCCCTAATACCAGAAGCAGTGTACACCTAGCTGTGGGCCCCACAGACGCCGCCACGGCACGCCCCCGGCGGCTGGCGGCCCCCGAACGCCGGGGGGCGGGGGACCCGCCCCCCCGCGATCCGGGGCCCCCAGCCGCCGCCACGGCACGCCCCCGGCGGCTGGCGGACCCCGAACGCCGGGGGGCGGGGGACCCGCCCCCCCGCGATCCGGGGCCCCCAGCCGCCGCCACGGCACGCCCCCCGGCGGCTGGCGGACCCCGAACGCCGGGGGCGGGGGACCCGCCCCCCCGCGATCCGGGCCCCCAGCCGCCGCCACGGCACGCCCCCCGCGGCTGGCGGACCCCGAACGCCGGGGGGCGGGGACCCGCCCCCCGCGATCCGGGCCCCCAGCCGCCGCCACGGCCCGCCCCCCGGCTGGCGGACCCCGAACGCCGGGGGCGGGGGACCCGCCCCCCCGATCCGGGGCCCCCAGCCGCCGCCACGGCCCGCCCCCCGGCGGCTGGCGGACCCCGAACGCCGGGGGGCGGGGGACCCGCCCCCCCCGCGATCCGGGGCCTCCAGCCGCCACGGCCCGCCCCCCGCGGCTGGCGGACCCCGAACGCCGGGGGGGGGGGACCCGCCCCCCCGCGATCCGGGGCCCCCAGCCGCCGCCACGGCCCGCCCCCGGCGGCTGGCGGACCCCGAACGCCGGGGGCGGGGGACCCGCCCCCCCGCGATCCGGGGCCCCCAGCCGCCGCCACGGCACCCCTGTATTGGGAGTTCAATCATCATCTTCCCCCTGAATATTAATTACTTTTTCACACTTGTGTTTCTACTCCCAGCAATATTGCCTGTCTCATAGTCCCCTCTTGGGTGGCAATTTGAAGCAATAACACCGGGTTCGTGTACAGCTTTTCTGATGTTTAAAGTAATATCATCCTCACGAGGTGGACATCGGGAACAACTCCATTAATTATTAGTATTAATAAATATAATGAATATTAATATTAATTATCGATATTAATGATCACAATAAACATCCAAAACTTATGCTGAATTGAAATGTTAAATATTTAGAATGGCAGTTAATATTCATCTCCCCATTCATAATCAAATAATGTTATCCGCAATGAATGTGACTTAAATCAATACAAACTGATGCTGGTGACAAAATAATGATTAGTGTTAGGGACTAACAATAATGTTCAATGACATTAATAGTAATAATTAATACTAAGCCTGCATCTTCATGTACATTAAATAGTTATCGAAATTTACAATGGTATCCTATTATTAGTACGATTGACCATTTTTTAAATCCATCATTGATTTTAATAACCATATTATTACCCCTAATACCACAGGCAGTGTACACCTAGCTTTGGCCCCACAGCCGCCGCCATGGCACGCCCCCGGCAGCAGACGGCCCCCGATCCCGGGGGGCGGGGGACCTGCCCCCGCTATCCGGGGACCCAGCCGCCGCCACGGCACGCCCCCCGGCGCCTGGTGGCCCCACACCGCCGGGGAGTGGGGGGGACCCGCCTCCCCGCGATCCGGGGCCCGCAGCCGCCGCCACGGCACCCCTGTATTGGGAGTGGAATCATCATCTTCCCCCGGAATATTAATTACTTTATCCCACGTGTGTGTCTACTCCAGCAATATTGCCTGTCTCATATTCCCCTCTCGGGCGGAAATTTGAAGCAATAACACTGGGTCCGTGTACACCTTATCTGATGTTTAAAGTAATATCCTCACCAGGTGGACATCATGAACCAGGCTATTAATTATTAATATTAATAAATATATTAAAAATGAATATTAATAATCGATACTAATCATCACAAACTTCGTAAAAATTTATGCTGGATTAAAATGTTCACGATTTGGAATGGCAATTAATAATCATCTCCCCATTAATAATCAAATAATGTTATCCGCAATGAATGTGACTGACATCAATACAAACTGATGCTGGTTAGAAAATAATTATTAGTATTAGGGACTAATAAGAATGTTCAATGACATTAATATCAATAATTAATACTAAGCGTGCATATTCATGTACATTCAATAATTATCGAAATTTACAATGGTATCCTATTATTAGTACGATTGACAATTTTTTAAATCCATCATTGATTTTAATAACCATATTATTACCCCTAATACCACAGGCAGTGTACACCTAACTGTGGGCCCCACGGCTGCTGCCACGGCACGCCCCCCGGCAGCAGACGGCCCCCGATCCCGGGGGGCGGGGGACCCGACCCCTGCGATCCGGGCCGCCCAGCCGTCCTCACGGCACGCCACCCCGCGGCTGGCGGCCCGCGATCGCCGGAGGGCGGGAGACCCGCCCCCACGCAATCCGGGGCTCCCAGCCGTGGCCACGGCACCCGTGTTTTGGGAGTCCAATCATCATCTTCCCCCTGAACATTAATTACTTTATCACACGTGTGTGTCTACTCCCAGCAATATTGCCTGTCTCATATTCCCCTCTTGGGCGGAAATTGAGCAATAGCACCGGGTTCGTGTACAGCTTTTCTGACGTTTAAAGTAATATCATCCTCACCAGGTGGACATCAGAACAAGTCCATTAATTATTAATATTAATAAATATAATAAATATTAATATTAATTCTCGATATTAATGATCACAATAAACATTCGAAAAACTTATGCTGAATTGAAATGTTAACGATTTAGAATGGTAATTAATATTAATCTCCCCATTAATAATCAAATAATGTTATCCGCAATGAATGTGACTTAAATCAATACAAACTGATGCTGGTTAGAAAATAATTATTAGTATTAGGGACTAATAAGAATGTTCAATGACATTAATATTAATAATTAATACTAAGCGTGCATCATCATGTACATCAATAATTATCGAAAATTTACAGTGTATCCTATTAATCAGTACGATTGACAAATTTTTAAATCCATCATTGATTTTAATAACCATATATACGCCCTAATACCAGAAGCAGTGTACACCTAGCTGTGGGCCCCACAGACGCCGCCACGGCACGCCCCCGGCGGCTGGCGGCCCCGAACGCCGGGGGGCGGGGGACCCGCCCCCCCGCGATCCGGGCCCCAGCCGCCGCCACGGCCCGCCCCCGGCGGCTGGCGGACCCCGAACGCCGGGGGGCGGGGGAACCCGCCCCCCCGCGACTCCGGGCCGCCCAGCCCCGCCACGGCCCGCCCCCGGCGGCTGGGCGGACTCCCGAACGCCGGTGGGCGGGGGACCACGCCCCCCCGCGATCCGGGCCCCCAGCCCGGCCGCCACGGCACGAAAACCCCCCGGCGGCTGGCGGACCCCGAACGCCGGGGGGCGGGGGACCCCGCCCCCCCGCGATCCGGGGCCCCCAGCCGCCGCCACGGCACGCCCCCCGGCGGCTTGGCGGACCCCGAACGCCGGGGGGCGGGGGACCCGCCCCCCCCGCGATCCGGGCCCCCAGCCGCCGCCACGGCACGCCCCCCGGCGGCTGGCGGACCCCGAACGCCGGGGGGCGGGGGACCCGCCCCCCCGCGATCCGGGGCCGCCCAGCCGCCGCCACGGCACGCCCCCCGGCGGCTGGCGGACCCCGAACGCCGGGGGGCGGGGGACCCCGCCCCCCCGCGATCCGGGCGCCCCAGCCGCCGCCACGGCACGCCCCCGGCGGCTGGCGACCCCGAACGCCGGGGGCGGGGGACCCCGCCCCCACCCGCGATCCGGGGCCCCCAGCCGCCGCCACGGCACGCCCCCGGCGGCTGGCGGACCCTGAACGCCGGGGGGGCGGGGGACCCGCCCCCCCCGCGATCCGGGGCCGCCCAGCCGCCGCCACGGCACGCCCCCGGCGGCTGGCGGACCCCGAACGCCGGGGGGCGGGGGACCCGCCCCCCGCGATCCGGGCCGCCAGGCCGCCGCCACGGCACGCCCCCACGGCGGCTGGCGGACCCGAACGCCGGGGGGCGGGGGACCGCCCCCCCGCGAGCCGGGCCGCCCAGCGCCGCCACGGCACGCCCCCCGGCGGCTGGCGGACCCCGAACGCCGGGGGGGCGGGGGGACCCGCCCCCCGCGATCCGGGCCCCCAGCCGCCGCCCCACTGCACGCCCCCCGGCGGCTGGCGGACCCCGAACGCCGGGGGGCGGGGGACCGCCGCCCCCCGCGATCCGGGGCCCCCAGCCGCCGCCACTGCACGCCCCCCGGCGGCTGGCGGACCCCGAACGCCGGGGGCGGGGGACCCGCCCCCCCGCGATCCGGGGCCCCCGCCGCCGCCCGGCACGCCCCCGGCGGCTGGCGGACCCCGAACGCCGGGGGGCGGGGGACCCGCCCCCCGCGATCCGGGGCCCCCAGCCGCCGCCCCGGCACGCCCCCCGGCGGCTGGCGGACCCCGAACGCCGGGGGGCGGGGGACCCGCCCCCCCGCGATCCGGGGCCCCAGCCGCCGCCCCGGCACGCCCCCCCGGCGGCTGGCGGACCCCGACGCCGGGGGCGGGGACCCGCCCCCCCGCGATCCGGGGCCCCCAGCCGCCGCCACGGCACGCCCCCCGGCGGCTGGCGGACCCGAAAGCCGGGGGGCGGGGGACCCGCCCCCCGCGATCCGGGCCCCCAGCCGCCGCCACGGCACGCCCCCCGGCGGCTGGCGGACCCCGAACGCCGGGGGGGCGGGGGACCCGCCCCCCCGCGATCCGGGGCCCCCAGCCGCCGCCACGGCACGCCCCCCGGCGGCTGGCGGACCCGAACGCCGGGGGGCGGGGGACCCGCCCCCCCGCGATCCGGGGCCCCCAGCCGCCGCCACGGCACGCCCCCCGGCGGCTGGCGGACCCCGAACGCCGGGGGGCGGGGGACCCGCCCCCCCGCGATCCGGGCCCCAGCCGCCGCCACGGCACGCCCCCCGGCGGCTGGCGGACCCCGAAACGCCGGGGGGCGGGGGACCCGCCCCCCGCGATCCGGGGCCCCCAGCCGCCGCCACGGCACGCCCCCCGGCGGCTGGCGGACCCCGAACGCCGGGGGGCGGGGGACCCGCCCCCCGCGATCCGGGCCCCCAGCCGCCGCCAACGGGCACGCCCCCCGGCGGCTGGCGGACCCCCGAACGCCGGGGGCGGGGGACCCGCCCCCCCCGCGATCCGGGCCCCCCAGCCGCCGCCACGGCACGCCCCCCGGCGGGCTGGCGGACCCCGAACGCCGGGGGGCGGGGGACCCGCCCCCCCCGCGATACCGGGGCCCCCAGCCGCCGCCAAGGCACGCCCCCCGGCGGCTGGCGGACCCCGAAAGCCGGGGGGCGGGGGAACCGACCCCCCCCGCGATCCGGGGCCCCCAGCCGGCGCCACGGCACCCCTGTATTGGGAGTCAATCATCATCTTCCCCCTGAATATTAATTACTTTTTCACACTTGTGTTTCTACTCCCAGCAATATTGCCTGTCTCATAGTCCCCTCTTGGGTGGCAATTTGAAGCAATAACACCCGTTCGTGTACAGCTTTTCTGATGTTTAAAGTAATATCATCCTCACGAGGTGGACATCGGGAACAACTCCATTAATTATTAGTATTAATAAATATAATGAATATTAATATTAATTATCGATATTATGATCACAATAAACATCCAAAAACTTATGCTGAATTGAAATGTTAAATATTTAGAATGGCAGTTAATATTCATCTCCCCATTCATAATCAATAATGTTATCCGCAATGAATGTGACTTAAATCAATACAAACTGATGCTGGTGACAAAATAATGATTAGTGTTAGGGACTAACAATAATGTTCAATGACATAATAGTAATAATTAATACTAAGCCTGCATCTTCATGTACATTAAATAGTTATCGAAATTTACAATGGTATCCTATTATTAGTACGATTGACCATTTTTTAAATCCATCATTGATTTTAATAACCATATTATTACCCCTAATACACAGGCAGTGTACACCTAGCTTTGGCCCCACAGCCGCCGCCATGGCACGCCCCCGGCAGCAGACGGCCCCCGATCCCGGGGGGCGGGGGACCTGCCCCCCGCTATCCGGGGACCCCAGCCGCCGCCACGGCACGCCCCCCGGCGCCTGGTGGCCCCACACCGCCGGGGAGTGGGGGGGACCCGCCTCCCCGCGATCCGGGCCCGCAGCCGCCGCCACGGCACCCCTGTATTGGGAGTGGAATCATCATCTTCCCCCGGAATATTAATTACTTTATCCCACGTGTGTGTCTACTCCCAGCAATATTGCCTGTCTCATATTCCCCTCTCGGGCGGAAATTTGAAGCAATAACACTGGGTCGTGTACACCTTATCTGATGTTTAAAGTAATATCCTCACCAGGTGGACATCATGAACCAGGCTATTAATTATTAATATTAATAAATATATTAAAAAATGAATATTAATAATCGATACTAATCATCACAAACTTCGTAAAAAATTTATGCTGGATTAAAATGTTCACGATTTGGAATGGCAATTAATAATCATCTCCCCATTAATAATCAATAATGTTATCCGCAATGAATGTGACTGACATCAATACAAACTGATGCTGGTTAGAAAATAATTATTAGTATTAGGGACTAATAAGAACTGTTCAATGACATTAATATCATAATTAATACTAAGCGTGCATATTCATGTACATTCAATAATTATCGAAATTTACAATGGTATCCTATTATTAGTACGATTGACAATTTTTTAAATCCATCATTGATTTAATAACCATATTATTACCCCTAATACCACAGGCAGTGTACACCTAACTGTGGGCCCCCACGGCTGCTGCCACGGCACGCCCCCCGGCAGCAGACGGCCCCCGATCCCGGGGGGCGGGGGACCCGACCCCTGCGATCCGGGCCGGCCCACAGCCGTCCTCACGGCACGCCACCCGCGGCTGCGGCCCGCGATCGCCGGAGGGCGGGAGACCCGCCCCCACGCAATCCGGGGCTCCCAGCCGTGGCCACGGCACCCGTGTTTTGGGAGTCCAATCATCATCTTCCCCCTGAACATTAATTACTTTATCACACGTGTGTGTCTACTCCCAGCAATATTGCATGTCTCATATTCCCCTCTTGGGCGGAAATTTGAGCAATAGCACCGGGTTCGTGTACAGCTTTTCTGACGTTTAAAGTAATATCATCCTCACCAGGTGGACATCAGGAACAAGTCCATTAATTATTAATATTAATAAATATAATAAATATTAATATAATTCTCGATATTAATGATCACAATAAACATTCGAAAAACTTATGCTGAATTGAAATGTTAACGATTTGGAATGGTAATATTAATCTCACCATTAATAATCAAATAATGTTATCCGCAATGAATGTGACTTAAATCAATACAAACTGATGCTGGTTAGAAAATAATTATTAGTATTAGGGACTAATAAGAATGTTCAATGACATTAATATTAATAATTAATACTAAGCGTGCATCATCATGTACATTCAATAATTATCGAAATTTACAGTGGTATCCTATTATCAGTACGATTGACAAATTTTTAAATCCATCATTGATTTTAATAACCATATTATTACCCCTAATACCAGAAGCAGTGTACACCTAGCTGTGGGCCCCACAGCCGCCGCCACGGCACGCCCCCCGGCGGCAGGCGGCCCACGATCACCGGGGTCGGGGGACCCGCCCCCCCGCGATCCTGGGCCCGCAGCCGCCGCCACGGCACGCCCCCCGTCGGCTGGCGACCCCCGATGGCCGGGAGGCGGGGGACCCGCCCCCCCGCGATCCGGGGCCCCAGCCGCCGCCACGGCACGCCCCCCGGCGGCTGGCGGACCCCGAACGCCGGGGGGCGGGGGACCCGCCCCCCCGCGATCCGGGGCCGCCAGCCGCCGCCACGGCACGCCCCCCGGCGGCTGGCGGACCCCGAACGCCGGGGGGCGGGGGACCCGCCCCCCCGCGATCCGGGGCCCCAGCCGCCGCCACGCACGCCCCCCGGCGGCTGGCGGACCCCGAACGCCGGGGGGCGGGGGACCCGCCCCCCCGCGATCCGGGGCCCCAGCCGCCGCCACGCACGCCCCCCGGCGGCTGGCGGACCCCGAACGCCGGGGGGCGGGGGACCCGCCCCCCCGCGATCCGGGGCCCCAGCCGCCGCCACGGCACGCCCCCCGGCGGCTGGCGGACCCCGAACGCCGGGGGCGGGGGACCCGCCCCCCCGCGATCCGGGGCCCCAGCCGCCGCCACGCACGCCCCCCGGCGGCTGGCGGACCCCCAACGCCGGGGGGCGGGGGACCCGCCCCCCCGCGATCCGGGGCCCCAGCCGCCGCCACGCACGCCCCCCGGCGGCTGGCGGACCCCCAACGCCGGGGGGCGGGGGACCCGCCCCCCCGCGATCCGGGGCCCCAGCCGCCGCCACGCACGCCCCCCGGCGGCTGGCGGACCCCGATCGCCGGGGGGCGGGGGACCCGCCCCCCCGCGATCCGGGGCCCCAGCCGCCGCCACGGCACGCCCCCCGGCGGCTGGCGGACCCCGAACGCCGGGGGGCGGGGGACCCCCCCCCGCGATCCGGGGCCCCAGCCGCCGCCACGCACGCCCCCCGGCGGCTGGCGGACCCCAACGCCGGGGGGCGGGGGACCCGCCCCCCCGCGATCCGGGGCCCCCCCCGCCACGGCACGCCCCCCGGCGGCTGGCGGACCCCGATCGCCGGGGGGCGGGGGACCCGCCCCCCCGCGATCCGGGGCCCCAGCCGCCGCCACGCACGCCCCCCCGGCTGGCGGACCCCCAACGCCGGGGGGCGGGGGACCCGCCCCCCCGCGATCCGGGGCCCCAGCCGCCGCCACGCACGCCCCCCGGCGGCTGGCGGACCCCGATCGCCGGGGGGCGGGGGACCCGCCCCCCCGCGATCCGGGGCCCCAGCCGCCGCCACGCACGCCCCCCGGCGGCTGGCGGACCCCCCGAACGCCGGGGGGCGGGGGACCCGCCCCCCCGCGATCCGGGGCCCCCAGCCGCCGCCACGGCACGCCCCCCGGCGGCTGGCGACCCCCGACGCCGGGGGGCGGGGGACCCGCCCCCCCCGCGATCCGGGGCCCCAGCCGCCGCCACGCACGCCCCCCGGCGGCTGGCGGACCCCGACGCCGGGGGTCGGGGGACCCGCCCCCCCGCGATCCGGGGCCGCCAGCCGCCGCCACGCCACGCCCCCCGGCGGCTGGCGGACCCCGAACGCCGGGGGGCGGGGGACCCGCCCCCCCGCGATCCGGGGCCGCCAGCCGCCGCCACGCCACGCCCCCGGCGGCTGGCGGACCCCGAACGCCGGGGGGCGGGGGACCCGCCCCCCCCGCGATCCGGGGCCGCCAGCCGCCGCCACGCACGCCCCCCCGGCGGCTGGCGGACCCCGAACCGCGGGGGGCGGGGGACCCGCCCCCCCGCGATCCGGGGCCGCCAGCCGCCGCCACGGCACGCCCCCCGGCGGCTGGCGGACCCCGAACGCCGGGGGGCGGGGGACCCGCCCCCCCGCGATCCGGGGCCCCCAGCCGCCGCCACGGCACGCCCCCGGCGGCGGCGGACCCCGAAACGCCGGGGGGCGGGGACCCGCCCCCCGCGATCCGGGGCCCCAGCCGCCGCCACGCACGCCCACCCGGCGGCTGGCGGACCCCGAACGCCGGGGGCGGGGGACCCGCCCCCCCGCGATCCGGGGCCCCAGCCGCCGCCACCGGCACGCCCCCCCGGCAGGCTGGCGGACACCCGAACGCCAGGGGGGCGGGGGACCCGCCCCCCCCGCGATCCGGGGACCCCCAGCCGCCGCCACGGCACGCCCTCCCGGCGGCTGGCGGACCCCGGAAACGCCGGGGGGCGGGGACCCGCCCCCCCGCGATCCGGGGCCCCCCCAGCCGCCCCGCCACGGCACGCCCCCCGGCGGCTGGCCGGGACCCCGACCGCCCGGGGGGCGGGGGACCCGCCCCCCCAGCGATACGGGGCCCCCAGCCGCCGCCACGCACGCCCCCCGGCGGCTGGCGGACCCCTCGCCGGGGGGCGGGGGACCCGCCCCCCCCGATCCGGGGCCCCAGCCGCCGCCACGCACGCCCCCCGGCGGCTGGCGGACCCCGATCGCCGGGGGGCGGGGGACCCGCCCCCCGCGATCCGGGGCCCCCCCGCCGCCACGCACGCCCCCCGGCGGCTGGCGGACCCCGATCGCCGGGGGGCGGGGGACCCGCCCCCCCGCGATCCGGGGCCCCAGCCGCCGCCACGCACGCCCCCCGGCGGCTGGCGGACCCCGATCGCCGGGGGGCGGGGGACCCGCCCCCCCGCGATCCGGGGCCCCAGCCGCCGCCACGCACGCCCCCCGGCGGCTGGCGGACCCCATCGCCGGGGGGCGGGGGACCCGCCCCCCCGCGATCCGGGGCCCCCCGCCGCCACGCACGCCCCCCGGCGGCTGGCGGACCCCATCGCCGGGGGGCGGGGACCCGCCCCCCCGCGATCCGGGGCCCCAGCCGCCGCCACGCACGCCCCCCGGCGGCTGGCGGACCCCGATCGCCGGGGGGCGGGGGACCCGCCCCCCCGCGATCCGGGGCCCCAGCCGCCGCCACGCACGCCCCCCGGCGGCTGGCGGACCCCGAACGCCGGGGGGCGGGGGACCCGCCCCCCCGCGATCCGGGGCCCCAGCCGCCGCCACGCCGCCCCCGGCGGCTGGCGGACCCCGATCGCCGGGGGGCGGGGGACCCGCCCCCCCCGATCCGGGGCCCCAGCCGCCGCCACGCACGCCCCCCGGCGGCTGGCGGACCCCGATCGCCGGGGGGCGGGGGACCCGCCCCCCCGCGATCCGGGGCCCCAGCCGCCGCCACGCACGCCCCCCGGCGGCTGGCGGACCCCGATCGCCGGGGGGCGGGGGACCCGCCCCCCCGCGATCCGGGGCCCCAGCCGCCGCCACGCACGCCCCCCGGCGGCTGGCGGACCCCGATCGCCGGGGGGCGGGGGACCCGCCCCCCCGCGATCCGGGGCCGCCAGCCGCCGCCACGGCACGCCCCCCCCGGCGGCTGGCGGACCCCCGACGCCGGGGGGCGGGGGACCCGCCCCCCCGCGATCCGGGGCCGCCCAGCCGCCGCCACGGCACGCCCCCCCGGCGGCTGGCGGACCCCCGAACGCCGGGGGGGGGGGACCCGCCCCCCCGCGATCCGGGGCCGCCAGCCGCCGCCCCGGCACGCCCCCCCCGGCGGCTGGCGGACCCCGACGCCGGGGGGCGGGGGACCCGCCCCCCCCGCGATCCGGGGCCCCAGCCGCCGCCACGGCACGCCCCCCGGCGGCTGGCGGACCCCGAACGCCGGGGGGAGGGGGACCCGCCCCCCCGCGATCCGGGGCCCCCAGCCGCCGCCACCGGCACGCCCCCCGGCGGCTGGCGGACCCCGAAAGCCGGGGGGCGGGGGACCCGCCCCCCCGCGATCCGGGGCCCCCAGCCGCCGCCACGGCACGCCCCCCGGCGGCTGGCGGACCTCCGAACGCCGGGGGCGGGGGACCCGCCCCCCCGCGATCCGGGGCCCGCCAGCCGCCGCACGCCACGCCCCCCGGCGGCTGGCGGACCCCGATCGCCGGGGGGCGGGGGACCCGCCCCCCCGCGATCCGGGGCCGCCAGCCGCCGCCACGCCACGCCCCCCCGGCGGCTGGCGGACCCCCGAATCGCCGGGGGGCGGGGGACCCGCCCCCCCGCGATCCGGGGCCGCCAGCCGCCGCCACGCCACGCCCCCCGGCGGCTGGCGGACCCCGAATCGCCGGGGGGCGGGGGACCCGCCCCCCCGCGATCCGGGGCCCCAGCCGCCCGCCACGCCACGCCCCCCGGCGGCTGGCGGACCCCCGATACGCCGGGGGGCGGGGACCCGCCCCCCCGCGATCCGGGGCCGCCAGCCGCCGCCACGCCACGCCCCCCCGGCGGCTGGCGGACCCCCGATCGCCGGGGGCGGGGGACCCGCCCCCCCGCGATCCGGGGCCGCCAGCCGCCGCCACGCCACGCCCCCCCGGCGGCTGGCGGACCCCGAATCGCCGGGGGGCGGGGGACCCGCCCCCCCGCGATCCGGGGCCCCAGCCGCCGCCACGCCCCCCCCCCGGCGGCTGGCGGACCCGACGCCGGGGGCGGGGGACCCGCCCCCCCGCGATCCGGGGCCCCAGCCGCCGCCACGCCCCCCCCCGGCTGGCGGACCCCCATCGCCGGGGGGCGGGGGACCCGCCCCCCCGCGATCCGGGGCCCCAGCCGCCGCCACGCCGCCCCCCGGCGGCTGGCGGACCCCGAACGCCGGGGGCGGGGGACCCGCCCCCCCGCGATCCGGGGCCCCAGCCGCCGCCACGCCGCCCCCCGGCGGCTGGCGGACCCCGAACGCCGGGGGGCGGGGACCCGCCCCCCCGCGATCCGGGGCCCCAGCCGCCGCCACGGCCGCCCCCCGGCGGCTGGCGGACCCCGAACGCCGGGGGGCGGGGGACCCGCCCCCCGCGATCCGGGGCCCCCAGCCGCCGCCACGGCACCCCTGTATTGGGAGTTCAATCATCATCTTCCCCCTGAATATTAATTACTTTTTCACACTTGTGTTTCTACTCCCAGCAATATTGCCTGTCTCATAGTCCCCTCTTGGGTGGCAATTTGAAGCAATAACACCGGGTTCGTGTACAGCTTTTCTGATGTTTAAAGTAATATCATCCTCACGAGGTGGGACATCGGGAACAACTCCATTAATTATTAGTATTAATAAATATAATGAATATTAATATTAATTATCGATATTAATGATCACAATAAACATCCAAAAACTTATGCTGAATTGAAATGTTAAATATTTAGAATGGCAGTTAATATTCATCTCCCCATTCATAATCAAATAATGTTATCCGCAATGAATGTGACTTAAATCAATACCAACTGATGCTGGTGACAAAATAATGATTAGTGTTAGGGACTAACAATAATGTTCAATGACATTAATAGTAATAATTAATACTAAGCCTGCATCTTCATGTACATTAAATAGTTATCGAAATTTACAATGGTATCCTATTATTAGTACGATTGACCATTTTTTAAATCCATCATTGATTTAATAACCATATTATTACCCCTAATACCACAGGCAGTGTACACCTAGCTTTGGCCCCACAGCCGCCGCCATGGCAACGCCCCCCGGCAGCAGACGGCCCCCGATCCCGGGGGGCGGGGGACCTGCCCCCCGCTATCCGGGGACCCCAGCCGCCGCCACGGCACGCCCCCCGGCGCCTGGTGGCCCCACACCGCCGGGGAGTGGGGGGGACCCGCCTCCCGCGATCCGGGCCCGCAGCCGCCGCCACGGCACCCCTGTATTGGGAGTGGAATCATCATCTTCCCCCGGAATATTAATTACTTTATCCCACGTGTGTGTCTACTCCCAGCAATATTGCCTGTCTCATATTCCCCTCTCGGGCGGAAATTTGAAGCAATAACCCTGGGTCCGTGTACACCTTATCTGATGTTTAAAGTAATATCCTCACCAGGTGGACATCATGAACCAGGCTATTAATTATTAATATTAATAAATATATTAAAAATGAATATTAATAATCGATACTAATCATCACAAACTTCGTAAAAATTTATGCTGGATTAAAATGTTCACGATTTGGAATGGCAATTAATAATCATCTCCCCATTAATAATCAAATAATGTTATCCGCAATGAATGTGACTGACATCAATACAAACTGATGCTGGTTAGAAAATAATTATTAGTATTAGGGACTAATAAGAATGTTCAATGACATTAATATCAATAATTAATACTAAGCGTGCATATTCATGTACATTCAATAATTATCGAAATTTACAATGGTATCCTATTATTAGTACGATTGACAATTTTTTAAATCCATCATTGATTTTAATAACCATATTATTACCCCTAATACCACAGGCAGTGTACACCTAACTGTGGGCCCCACGGCTGCTGCCACGGCACGCCCCCCGGCAGCAGACGGCCCCCGATCCCGGGGGGCGGGGGACCCGACCCCTGCGATCCGGGCCGCCCAGCCGTCCTCACGGCACGCCACCCCCGCGGCTGGCGGCCCGCGATCGCCGGAGGGCGGGAGACCCGCCCCCACGCAATCCGGGGCTCCCAGCCGTGGCCACGGCACCCGTGTTTTGGGAGTCCAATCATCATCTTCCCCCTGAACATTAATTACTTTATCACACGTGTGTGTCTACTCCCAGCAATATTGCCTGTCTCATATTCCCCTCTTGGGCGGAAATTTGAGCAATAGCACGGGTTCGTGTACAGCTTTTCTGACGTTTAAGTAATATCATCCTCACCCGGTGGACATCAGGAACAAGTCCATTAATTATTAATATTAATAAATATAATAAATATTAATATTAATTCTCGATATTAATGATCACAATAAACATTCGAAAAACTTATGCTGAATTGAAATGTTAACGATTTAGAATGGTAATTAATATTAATCTCCCCATTAATAATCAAATAATGTTATCCGCAATGAATGTGACTTAAATCAATACAAACTGATGCTGGTTAGAAAATAATTATTAGTATTAGGGACTAATAAGAATGTTCAATGACATTAATATTAATAATTAATACTAAGCGTGCATCATCATGTACATTCAATAATTATCGAAATTTACAGTGGTATCCTATTATCAGTACGATTGACAAATTTTTAAATCCATCATTGATTTTAATAACCATATTATTACCCCTAATACCAGAAGCAGTGTACACCTAGCTGTGGGCCCCCCAGCCGCCGCCACGGCACGCCCCCGGCGGCTGGCGGCCCCCGAACGCCGGGGGGCGGGGGACCCGCCCCCCGCGATCCGGGGCCCCCAGCGCCGCCCGGCCCCCCGGCGGCTGGCGGACCCGAACGCGGGGGCGGGGACCCGCCCCCCGCGATCCGGGCCCCCAGCCGCCGCCACGGCCGCCCCCCGGCGGCTGGCGGACCCGAACGCCGGGGGGCGGGGGACCCGCCCCCCCGCGATCCGGGGCCCCAGCCGCCGCCACGGCCCGCCCCCCGGCGGCTGGCGGACCCCGAACGCCGGGGGGCGGGGGACCCGCCCCCCCGCGATCCGGGGCCCCCAGCCGCCGCCACGGCACGCCCCCCGGCGGCTGGCGGACCCCGAACGCCGGGGGGCGGGGGACCCGCCCCCCCGCGATCCGGGGCCCCCAGCCGCCGCCACGGCACGCCCCCCGGCGGCTGGCGGACCCCGAACGCCGGGGGGCGGGGGACCCGCCCCCCCGCGATCCGGGCCCCCAGCCGCCGCCACGGCACGCCCCCGGCGGCTGGCGGACCCCGAACGCCGGGGGGGGGGGACCCGCCCCCCCGCGATCCGGGGCCCCAGCCGCCGCCACGGCACGCCCCCCGGCGGCTGGCGGACCCGAACGCCGGGGGGCGGGGGACCCGCCCCCCGCGATCCGGGCCCCCAGCCGCCGCCACGGCACGCCCCCCGGCGGCTGGCGGACCCCGAACGCCGGGGGGCGGGGGACCCGCCCCCCCGCGATCCGGGGCCCCCAGCCGCCGCCACGGCACGCCCCCCGGCGGCTGGCGGACCCCGAACGCCGGGGGCGGGGGACCCGCCCCCCCGCGATCCGGGCCGCCCAGCCGCCGCCACGGCACGCCCCCCGGCGGCTGGCGGACCCCGAACGCCGGGGGGCGGGGGACCCGCCCCCCCGCGATCCGGGGCCCCCAGCCGCCGCCACGGCACGCCCCCCGGCGGCTGGCGGACCCCGAAAGCCGGGTGGCGGGGGACCGCCCCCCGCGATCCGGGGCCCCAGCCGCCGCCACGGCACGCCCCCCGGCGGCTGGCGGACCCCGAACGCGGGGGGCGGGGACCCGCCCCCCCCGCGATCCGGGGCCCCCAGCCGCCGCCCCGGGCACGCCCCCCGGCGGCTGGCGGACCCCGAACGCCGGGGGCGGGGGACCCGCCCCCCCCGCGATCCGGGGCCCCCAGCAGCCGCCCGGCACGCCCCCCCGGCGGCTGGGCGGACCCCGAACGCCGGGGGGCGGGGACCCGCCCCCCCGCGATCCGGGGCCCCCAGCCGCCGCCACGGCACGCCCCCCGGCGGCTGGCGGACCCCGAACGCCGGGGGGCGGGGGACCCGCCCCCCGCGATCCGGGGCCCCCAGCCGCCGCCACGGCACGCCCCCCGGCGGCTGGCGGACCCCGAACGCCGGGGGGGGGGGGACCCGCCCCCCCGCGATCCGGGGCCCCCAGCCGCCGCCACGGCACCCCCCGGCGGCTGGCGGACCCCGAACGCCGGGGGGCGGGGGACCCGCCCCCCGCGATCCGGGGCCCCCAGCCGCCGCCACGGCACGCCCCCCGGCGGCTGGCGGACCCCGAACGCCGGGGGGCGGGGGACCCGCCCCCCCGCGATCCGGGGCCCCCAGCCGCCGCCACGGCACGCCCCCGGCGGCTGGCGGACCCCGAACGCCGGGGGGCGGGGGA
This sequence comes from Rhinopithecus roxellana, assembly GCF_007565055.1. Classification (NCBI taxonomy): domain Eukaryota; kingdom Metazoa; phylum Chordata; class Mammalia; order Primates; family Cercopithecidae; genus Rhinopithecus; species Rhinopithecus roxellana. The sequence continues at coordinate 38,982 of NW_022143317.1, forward strand.
CCCGCCCCCCCGCGATCCGGGGCCCCCAGCCGCCGCCACGGCACGCCCCCCGGCGGCTGGCGGACCCCGAACGCGGGGGGCGGGGGACCCGCCCCCCCGCGATCCGGGCCCCAGCCGCCGCCAGGCACGCCCCCCGGCGGCTGGCGGACCCCGAACGCCGGGGGGCGGGGGACCCGCCCCCCCGCGATCCGGGGCCCCCAGCCGCCGCCACGGCACGCCCCCCGGCGGCTGGCGGACCCCGAACGCCGGGGGGCGGGGGACCCGCCCCCCCGCGATCCGGGGCCCCCAGCCGCCGCCCCGGCACGCCCCCGGCGGCTGGCGGACCCCGAACGCCGGGGGGCGGGGGACCCGCCCCCCCGCGATCCGGGGCCCCCAGCCGCCGCCACGGCACGCCCCCCGGCGGCTGGCGGACCCCGAACGCCGGGGGGCGGGGGACCCGCCCCCCCGCGATCCGGGGCCCCCAGCCGCCGCCACGGCACGCCCCCCGGCGGCTGGCGGACCCCGAACGCCGGGGGGCGGGGGACCCGCCCCCCGCGATCCGGGGCCCCCAGCCGCCGCCACGGCACGCCCCCCGGCGGCTGGCGGACCCCGAACGCCGGGGGGCGGGGGACCCGCCCCCCCGCGATCCGGGGCCCCCAGCCGCCGCCACGGCACGCCCCCGGCGGCTGGCGGACCCCGAACGCCGGGGGGCGGGGACCCGCCCCCCCGCGATCCGGGCCCCCAGCCGCCGCCACGGCACGCCCCCCGGCGGCTGGCGGACCCCGAACGCCGGGCGGCGGGGGACCCGCCCCCCCGCGATCCGGGGCCCCCAGCCGCCGCCACGGCACGCCCCCCGGCGGCTGGCGGACCCCGAACGCCGGGGGGCGGGGACCCCGCCCCCCCGCGATCCGGGCCCCCAGCCGCCGCCACGGCACCACTGTATTGGGAGTTCAATCATCATCTTCCCCCTGAATATTAATTACTTTTTCACACTTGTGTTTCTACTCCCAGCAATATTGCCTGTCTCATAGTCCCCTCTTGTGGTGGCAATTTGAAGCAATAACACCCCGTTCGTGTACAGCTTTTCTGATGTTTAAAGTAATATCATCCTCACGAGGTGGACATCGGGAACAACTCCATTAATTATTAGTATTAATAAATATAATGAATATTAATATTAATTATCGATATTAATGATCACAATAAACATCCAAAAACTTATGCTGAATTGAAATGTTTAAATATTTAGAATGGCAGTTAATATTCATCTCCCCATTCATAATCAAATAATGTTATCCGCAATGAATGTGACTTAAATCAATACAAACTGATGCTGGTGACAAAATAATGATTAGTGTTAGGGACTAACAATAATGTTCAATGACATTAATAGTAATAATTAATACTAAGCCTGCATCTTCATGTACATTAAATAGTTATCGAAATTTACAATGGTATCCTATTATTAGTACGATTGACCATTTTTTAAATCCATCATTGATTTTAATAACCATATTATTACCCCTAATACCACAGGCAGTGTACACCTAGCTTTGGCCCCACAGCCGCCGCCATGGCACGCCCCCCGCAGCAGACGGCCCCCGATCCCGGGGGGCGGGGGACCTGCCCCCCGCTATCCGGGGACCCCAGCCGCCGCCACGGCACGCCCCCCGGCGCCTGGTGGCCCCACACCGCCGGGGAGTGGGGGGGACCCGCCTCCCCGCGATCCGGGGCCCGCAGCCGCCGCCACGGCACCCCTGTATTGGGAGTGGAATCATCATCTTCCCCCGGAATATTAATTACTTTATCCCACGTGTGTGTCTACTCCCAGCAATATTGCCTGTCTCATATTCCCCTCTCGGGCGGAAATTTGAAGCAATAACACTGGGTCCGTGTACACCTTATCTGATGTTTAAAGTAATATCCTCACCAGGTGGACATCATGAACCAGGCTATTAATTATTAATATTAATAAATATATTAAAAATGAATATTAATAATCGATACTAATCATCACAAACTTCGTAAAAATTTATGCTGGATTAAAATGTTCACGATTTGGAATGGCAATTAATAATCATCTCCCCATTAATAATCAAATAATGTTATCCGCAATGAATGTGACTGACATCAATACAAACTGATGCTGGTTAGAAAATAATTATTAGTATTAGGGACTAATAAGAATGTTCAATGACATTAATATCAATAATTAATACTAAGCGTGCATATTCATGTACATTCAATAATTATCGAAATTTACAATGGTATCCTATTATTAGTACGATTGACAATTTTTTAAATCCATCATTGATTTTAATAACCATATTATTACCCCTAATACCACAGGCAGGTACACCTAACTGTGGGCCCCACGGCTGCTGCCACGGCACGCCCCCCGGCAGCAGACGGCCCCCGATCCCGGGGGGCGGGGGACCCGACCCCTGCGATCCGGGCCGCCCAGCCGTCCTCACGGCACGCCACCCCGCGGCTGGCGGCCCGCGATCGCCGGAGGGCGGGAGACCCGCCCCACGCAATCCGGGGCTCCCAGCCGTGGCCACGGCACCCGTGTTTTGGGAGTCCAATCATCATCTTCCCCCTGAACATTAATTACTTTATCACACGTGTGTGTCTACTCCCAGCAATATTGCCTGTCTCATATTCCCCTCTTGGGCGGAAATTTGAGCAATAGCACCGGGTTCGTGTACAGCTTTTCTGACGTTTAAAGTAATATCATCCTCACCAGGTGGACATCAGGAACAAGTCCATTAATTATTAATATTAATAAATATAATAAATATTAATATTAATTCTCGATATTAATGATCACAATAACATTCGAAAAACTTATGCTGAATTGAAATGTTAACGATTTAGAATGGTAATTAATATTAATCTCCCCATTAATAATCAAATAATGTTATCCGCAATGAATGTGACTTAAATCAATACAAACTGATGCTGGTTAGAAAATAATTATTAGTATTAGGGACTAATAAGAATGTTCAATGACATTAATATTAATAATTAATACTAAGCGTGCATCATCATGTACATTCAATAATTATCGAAATTTACAGTGGTATCCTATTATCAGTACGATTGACAAATTTTTAAATCCATCATTGATTGTAATAACCATTATTACCCCTAATACCAGAAGCAGTGTACACCTAGCTGTGGGCCCCACAGACGCCGCCACGGCCCGCCACCGCCGCAGGCCGCCCCCCGGCGGCTGGCGGACCCGAACGCGGGGGCGGGGGACCCGCCCCCCGCGATCCGGGCCGCCCACCGCCGCCACGGCAGCCCCCCGGCGGCTGGCGGACCCCGAACGCCGGGGGGCGGGGGACCCGCCCCCCGCGATCCGGGGCCCCCAGCCGCCGCCACGGCACGCCCCCCGGCGGCTGGCGGACCCCGAACGCCGGGGGGCGGGGGACCCGCCCCCCCGCGATCCGGGGCCCCCAGCCGCCGCCACGGCACGCCCCCGGCGGCTGGCGGACCCCGAACGCCGGGGGGCGGGGGACCCGCCCCCCCGCGATCCGGGGCCCCAGCCGCCGCCACGGCACGCCCCCGGCGGCTGGCGGACCCCGAACGCCGGGGGGCGGGGGACCCGCCCCCCCGCGATCCGGGGCCCCCAGCCGCCGCCACGGCACGCCCCCCCGGCGGCTGGCGGACCCCGAACGCCGGGGGGCGGGGGACCCGCCCCCCCGCGATCCGGGGCCCCCAGCCGCCGCCACGGCACGCCCCCCGGCGGCTGCGGACCCCGAACGCCGGGGGGCGGGGGACCCGCCCCCCCGCGATCCGGGGCCCCAGCCGCCGCCACGGCACGCCCCCCGGCGGCTGGCGGACCCCGAACGCCGGGGGGCGGGGGACCCGCCCCCCCGCGATCCGGGGCCCCAGCCGCCGCCACGGCACGCCCCCCGGCGGCTGGCGGACCCCGAACGCCGGGGGCGGGGGACCCGCCCCCCCGCGATCCGGGGCCCCCAGCCGCCGCCACGGCACGCCCCCCGGCGGCTGGCGGACCCCGAACGCCGGGGGGCGGGGGACCCGCCCCCCCGCGATCCGGGGCCCCCAGCCGCCGCCACGGCACGCCCCCCCGGCGGCTGGCGGACCCCGAACGCCGGGGGGCGGGGGACCCGCCCCCCGCGATCCGGGCCCCCAGCCGCCGCCACGGCACGCCCCCCGGCGGCTGGCGGACCCCGAACGCCGGGGGGCGGGGGACCCGCCCCCCCGCGATCCGGGGCCCCCAGCCGCCGCCACGGCACGCCCCCCGGCGGCTGGCGGACCCCGAACGCCGGGGGGCGGGGGACCCGCCCCCCCGCGATCCGGGGCCCCCAGCCGCCGCCACGGCACGCCCCCGGGCTGGCGGACCCCGAACGCCGGGGGGCGGGGACCCGCCCCCCCGCGATCCGGGGCCCCAGCCGCCGCCACGGCACCCCCCCGGCGGCTGGCGGACCCCGAACGCCGGGGGGGGGGACCCCCCCCCGCGATCCGGGGCCCCCAGCCGCCGCCACGGCACGCCCCCCGGCGGCTGGCGGACCCCGAACGCCGGGGGGCGGGGGACCCGCCCCCCGCGATCCGGGGCCCCCAGCCGCCGCCACGGCACGCCCCCCGGCGGCTGGCGGACCCCGAACGCCGGGGGGCGGGGGACCCGCCCCCCGCGATCCGGGGCCCCCAGCCGCCGCCACGGCACGCCCCCCGGCGGCTGGCGGACCCGAACGCCGGGGGGCGGGGGACCCCCCCCCGCGATCCGGGGCCCCCAGCCGCCGCCACGGCACGCCCCCCGGCGGCTGGCGGACCCCGAACGCCGGGGGGCGGGGGACCCGCCCCCCCGCGATCCGGGGCCCCCAGCCGCCGCCACGGCACGCCCCCCGGCGGCTGGCGGACCCCGAACGGGGGGCGGGGGACCCGCCCCCCCGCGATCCGGGGCCCCCAGCCGCCGCCACGGCACGCCCCCCGGCGGCTGGCGGACCCCGAACGCCGGGGGGCGGGGGACCCGCCCCCCGCGATCCGGGGCCCCCAGCCGCCGCCACGGCACGCCCCCCGGCGGCTGGCGGACCCCGAACGCCGGGGGGCGGGGGACCCGCCCCCCGCGATCCGGGGCCCCCAGCCGCCGCCACGGCACGCCCCCCGGCGGCTGGCGGACCCCGAACGCCGGGGGGCGGGGGACCCGCCCCCCCGCGATCCGGGGCCCCCAGCCGCCGCCACGGCACGCCCCCCCGGCGGCTGGCGGACCCCGAACGCCGGGGGGCGGGGGACCCGCCCCCCCCGCGATCCGGGGCCCCCAGCCGCCGCCACGGCACGCCCCCCGGCGGCTGGCGGACCCCGAACGCCGGGGGGCGGGGGACCCGCCCCCCCGCGATCCGGGGCCCCCAGCCGCCGCCACGGCACCCCTGTATTGGGAGTTCAATCATCATCTTCCCCCTGAATATTAATTACTTTTTCACACTTGTGTTCTACTCCCAGCAATATTGCCTGTCTCATAGTCCCCTCTTGGGTGGCAATTTGAAGCAATAACACCCCGTTCGTGTACAGCTTTTCTGATGTTTAAAGTAATATCATCCTCACGAGGTGGACATCGGGAACAACTCCATTAATTATTAGTATTAATAAATATAATGAATATTAATATTAATTATCGATATTAATGATCACAATAAACATCCAAAAACTTATGCTGAATTGAAATGTTAAATATTTAGAATGGCAGTTAATATTCATCTCCCCATTCATAATCAAATAATGTTATCCGCAATGAATGTGACTTAAATCAATACAAACTGATGCTGGTGACAAAATAATGATTAGTGTTAGGGACTAACAATAATGTTCAATGACATTAATAGTAATAATTAATACTAAGCCTGCATCTTCATGTACATTAAATAGTTATCGAAATTTACAATGGTATCCTATTATTAGTACGATTGACCATTTTTTAAATCCATCATTGATTTTAATAACCATATTATTACCCCTAATACCACAGGCAGTGTACACCTAGCTTTGGCCCCACAGCCGCCGCCATGGCACGCCCCCCGGCAGCAGACGGCCCCCGATCCCGGGGGGCGGGGGACCTGCCCCCCGCTATCCGGGGACCCCAGCCGCCGCCACGGCACGCCCCCCGGCGCCTGGTGGCCCCACACCGCCGGGGAGTGGGGGGGACCCGCCTCCCCGCGATCCGGGGCCCGCAGCCGCCGCCACGGCACCCCTGTATTGGGAGTGGAATCATCATCTTCCCCCGGAATATTAATTACTTTATCCCACGTGTGTGTCTACTCCCAGCAATATTGCCTGTCTCATATTCCCCTCTCGGGCGGAAATTTGAAGCAATAACACTGGGTCCGTGTACACCTTATCTGATGTTTAAAGTAATATCCTCACCAGGTGGACATCATGAACCAGGCTATTAATTATTAATATTAATAATATATTAAAAATGAATATTAATAATCGATACTAATCATCACAAACTTCGTAAAAATTTATGCTGGATTAAAATGTTCACGATTTGGAATGGCAATTAATAATCATCTCCCCATTAATAATCAAATAATGTTATCCGCAATGAATGTGACTGACATCAATACAAACTGATGCTGGTTAGAAAATAATTATTAGTATTAGGGACTAATAAGAATGTTCAATGACATTAATATCAATAATTAATACTAAGCGTGCATATTCATGTACATTCAATAATTATCGAAATTTACAATGGTATCCTATTATTAGTACGATTGACAATTTTTTAAATCCATCATTGATTTTAATAACCATATTATTACCCCTAATACCACAGGCAGTGTACACCTAACTGTGGGCCCCACGGCTGCTGCCACGGCACGCCCCCCGGCAGCAGACGGCCCCCGATCCCGGGGGGCGGGGGACCCGACCCCTGCGATCCGGGCCGCCCAGCCGTCCTCACGGCACGCCACCCCCGCGGCTGGCGGCCCGCGATCGCCGGAGGGCGGGAGACCCGCCCCCACGCAATCCGGGGCTCCCAGCCGTGGCCACGGCACCCGTGTTTTGGGAGTCCAATCATCATCTTCCCCCTGAACATTAATTACTTTATCACACGTGTGTGTCTACTCCCAGCAATATTGCCTGTCTCATATTCCCCTCTTGGGCGGAAATTTGAGCAATAGCACCGGGTTCGTGTACAGCTTTTCTGACGTTTAAAGTAATATCATCCTCACCAGGTGGACATCAGGAACAAGTCCATTAATTATTAATATTAATAAATATAATAAATATTAATATTAATTCTCGATATTAATGATCACAATAAACATTCGAAAAACTTATGCTGAATTGAAATGTTAACGATTTAGAATGGTAATTAATATTAATCTCCCCATTAATAATCAAATAATGTTATCCGCAATGAATGTGACTTAAATCAATACAAACTGATGCTGGTTAGAAAATAATTATTAGTATTAGGGACTAATAAGAATGTTCAATGACATTAATATTAATAATTAATACTAAGCGTGCATCATCATGTACATTCAATAATTATCGAAATTTACAGTGGTATCCTATTATCAGTACGATTGACAAATTTTTAAATCCATCATTGATTTTAATAACCATATTATTACCCCTAATACCAGAAGCAGTGTACACCTAGCTGTGGGCCCCCCACCACGACGCGCGCCACGGCCGCCCCCGGCGGCTGGCGGCCCCGAACGCCGGGGGGGGGGACCCGCCCCCCCGCGATCCGGGCCGCCCAGCCGCCGCCACGGCACGCCCCGGCGGCTGGCGGACCCGAACGCCGGGGGGCGGGGGACCCGCCCCCCCGCGATCCGGGGCCCCAGCCGCCGCCACGGCACGCCCCCCGGCGGCTGGCGGACCCCGAACGCCGGGGGGGGGGGACCCGCCCCCCGCGATCCGGGGCCCCCAGCCGCCGCCACGGCACGCCCCCGGCGGCTGGCGGACCCCGAACGCCGGGGGGCGGGGGACCGCCCCCCGCGATCCGGGGCCCCCAGCCGCCGCCACGGCACGCCCCCGGCGGCTGGCGGACCCCGAACGCCGGGGGCGGGGACCCACCCTGCCGCGATCCGGGGCCCCCAGCCGCCGCCACGGCACGCCCCCCGGCGGCTGGCGGACCCCGAACGCCGGGGGGCGGGGGACCCGCCCCCCCGCGATCCGGGGCCCCCAGCCGCCGCCACGGCAACGCCCCCCGGCGGCTGGCGGACCCGAACGCCGGGGGGCGGGGGGACCCGCCCCCCCGCGATCCGGGGCCCCCAGCCGCCGCCACGGCACGCCCCCCGGCGGCTGGCGGACCCCGAACGCCGGGGGGTGGGAGACCCACCCCCAGCGATCCCGGACCCCCAGCCGCCGCCACGCCACGCCCCCCGGCGGCTGGCGGACCCCGAACGCCGGGGGGCGGGGGACCCGCCCCCCCCGCGATCCGGGGCCCCCAGCCGCCGCCACGGCACGCCCCCCGGCGGCTGGCGGACCCCGAACGCCGGGGGGCGGGGGACCCGCCCCCCGCGATCCGGGGCCCCCAGCCGCCGCCACGCCACGCCTCCCGGCGGCTGGTGGCCCCCGGTCGCCGGGGGCGGGGACCCACCCTGCCGCGATCCGGGGCCCCCAGCCGCCGCCCACGGCACGCCCCCCGGCGGCTGGCGGACCCCGAACGCCGGGGGGCGGGGGACCCGCCCCCCCGCGATCCGGGGCCCCCAGCCGCCGCCACGGCACGCCCCCCGGCGGCTGGCGGACCCCGAACGCCGGGGGGCGGGGGACCCGCCCCCCCGCGATCCGGGGCCCCCAGCCGCCGCCACGGCACGCCCCCGGCGGCTGGCGGACCCCGAACGCCGGGGGGCGGGGGACCCGCCCCCCCGCGATCCGGGGCCCCCAGCCGCCGCCACGGCACGCCCCCCGGCGGCTGGCGGACCCCGAACGCCGGGGGGCGGGGGACCCGCCCCCCCGCGATCCGGGGCCCCCAGCCGCCGCCACGGCACGCCCCCCGGCGGCTGGCGGACCCCGAACGCCGGGGGGCGGGGACCCGCCCCCCCGCGATCCGGGGCCCCCAGCCGCCGCCACGGCACGCCCCCCGGCGGCTGGCGGACCCCGAACGCCGGGGGGCGGGGGACCCGCCCCCCCGCGATCCGGGGCCCCCAGCCGCCGCCACGGCACGCCCCCCGGCGGCTGGCGGACCCCGAACGCCGGGGGGCGGGGGACCCGCCCCCCCCGCGATCCGGGGCCCCCAGCCGCCGCCACGGCACGCCCCCCGGCGGCTGGCGGACCCGAACGCCGGGGGGCGGGGGACCCGCCCCCCCGCGATCCGGGGCCCCCAGCCGCCGCCACGGCACGCCCCCCGGCGGCTGGCGGACCCCGAACGCCGGGGGCGGGGGACCCGCCCCCCGCGATCCGGGGCCCCCAGCCGCCGCCCACGGCACGCCCCCCGGCGGCTGGCGGACCCCGAACGCCGGGGGGCGGGGGACCCGCCCCCCCGCGATCCGGGGCCCCCAGCCGCCGCCACGGCACGCCCCCCGGCGGCTGGCGGACCCCGAACGCCGGGGGCGGGGGACCCGCCCCCCCGCGATCCGGGGCCCCCAGCCGCCGCCACGGCACGCCCCCCGGCGGCTGGCGGACCCCGAACGCCGGGGGGCGGGGGACCCGCCCCCCCGCGATCCGGGGCCCCCAGCCGCCGCCCCGGCACGCCCCCCGGCGGCTGGCGGACCCCGAACGCCGGGGGGCGGGGGACCCGCCCCCCCGCGATCAGGGGCCCCCGCCGCCGCACGGCACGCCCCCCGGCGGCTGGCGGACCCCGAACGCCGGGGGGCGGGGGACCCGCCCCCCCGCGATCCGGGGCCCCCAGCCGCCGCCACTGGCACGCCCCCCGGCGGCGGCGGACCCAGAAACGCCGGGGGGCGGGGGACCCGCCCCCCCGCGATCCGGTGCCCCCAGCCGCCGCCCGGCACGCCCCCCGGCGGCTGGCGGAACCCGAACGCCGGGGCGGGGGACCCGCCCCCCCGCGATCCGGGGCCCCCAAGCCGCCGCCCCGGGCACGCCCCCCGGCGGCTGGCGGACCCCGAACGCCGGGGGGCGGGGGACCCGCCCCCCCGCGATCCGGGGCCCCCAGCCGCCGCCCAGGCACGCCCCCCGGCGGCTGGCGGACCACGAACGCCGGGGGGCGGGGGGACCCGCCCCCCGCGATCCGGGGCCCCCAGCCGCCGCCCCGGCACGCCCCACCGGCGGCTGGCCGGACCCCCTAACGCCGGGGGGCGGGGACCCGCCCCCCCGCGATCCGGGGCCCCCCAGCCGCCGCCCCGGCCGCCCCCCGGCGGCTGGCGACCCCGAACGCCGGGGGGCGGGGGGACCCGCCCCCCCGCGATCCGGGGCCCCCCGCCGCCGCCCCGGCACCCCCCCGGCGGTCTGGCGGAACCCCGAACGCCGGGGGCGGGGGGCCCCGCCGCCCGCGATCCGGGCCCCCAGCCGCCGCCCGGCACGCCCCCCGGCGGCTGGCGGACCCCCGAAACGCCGGGGGGCGGGGGACCCGCCCCCCCGCGATCCGGGCCCCAAGCCGCCGCCCGCAACGCCCCCCCCGGCGGCTGGCGGACCCCCGAACGCCGGGGGGCGGGGGACCCGCCCCCCCGCGATCCGGGGCCCCCAGCCGCCGCCCGGCACGCCCCCCGGCGGCTGGCGGACCCCGAACGCCGGGGGGCGGGGGACCCGCCCCCCCCGCGATCCGGGGCCCCCAGCCGCCGCCCCGGCACGCCCCCCGGCGGCTGGCGGACCCCGAACGCCGGGGGGCGGGGACCCGCCCCCCCGCGATCCGGGGCCCCCAGCCGCCGCCCCGGCACGCCCCCCGGCGGCTGGCGGACCCCGAACGCCGGGGGGCGGGGGACCCGCCCCCCCGCGATCCGGGGCCCCCAGCCGCCGCCCCGGCACGCCCCCCGGCGGCTGGCGGACCCCGAACGCCGGGGGGCGGGGGACCCGCCCCCCCGCGATCCGGGGCCCCCAGCCGCCGCCCCGGCACGCCCCCCGGCGGCTGGCGGACCCCGAACGCCGGGGGGCGGGGGACCCGCCCCCCCGCGATCCGGGGCCCCCAGCCGCCGCCCCGGCACGCCCCCCGGCGGCTGGCGGACCCCGAACGCCGGGGGGCGGGGGACCCGCCCCCCCGCGATCCGGGGCCCCCAGCCGCCGCCCCGGCACGCCCCCCGGCGGCTGGCGGACCCCGAACGCCGGGGGGCGGGGGACCCGCCCCCCGCGATCCGGGGCCCCCAGCCGCCGCCCCGGCACGCCCCCCGGCGGCTGGCGGACCCCGAACGCCGGGGGGCGGGGGACCCGCCCCCCCGCGATCCGGGGCCCCCAGCCGCCGCCCCGGCACGCCCCCCGGCGGCTGGCGGACCCCGAACGCCGGGGGGCGGGGGACCCGCCCCCCCGCGATCCGGGGCCCCCAGCCGCCGCCCCGGCACGCCCCCCGGCGGCTGGCGGACCCCGAACGCCGGGGGGCGGGGGACCCGCCCCCCCGCGATCCGGGGCCCCCAGCCGCCGCCCCGGCACCCCCCCCGGCGGCTGGCGGACCCCGAACGCCGGGGGGCGGGGGACCCGCCCCCCCGCGATCCGGGGCCCCCCAGCCGCCGCCCCGGCACGCCCCCCGGCGGCTGGCGGACCCCGAACGCCGGGGGGCGGGGGACCCGCCCCCCCGCGATCCGGGGCCCCCAGCCGCCGCCACGGCACCCCTGTATTGGGAGTTCAATCATCATCTTCCCCCTGAATATTAATTACTTTTTCACACTTGTGTTTCTACTCCCAGCAATATTGCCTGTCTCATAGTCCCCTCTTGGGTGGCAATTTGAAGCAATAACACCCCGTTCGTGTACAGCTTTTCTGATGTTTAAAGTAATATCATCCTCACGAGGTGGACATCGGGAACAACTCCATTAATTATTAGTATTAATAAATATAATGAATATTAATATTAATTATCGATATTAATGATCACAATAAACATCCAAAAACTTATGCTGAATTGAAATGTTAAATATTTAGAATGGCAGTTAATATTCATCTCCCCATTCATAATCAAATAATGTTATCCGCAATGAATGTGACTTAAATCAATACAAACTGATGCTGGTGACAAAATAATGATTAGTGTTAGGGACTAACAATAATGTTCAATGACATTAATAGTAATAATTAATACTAAGCCTGCATCTTCATGTACATTAAATAGTTATCGAAATTTACAATGGTATCCTATTATTAGTACGATTGACCATTTTTTAAATCCATCATTGATTTTAATAACCATATTATTACCCCTAATACCACAGGCAGTGTACACCTAGCTTTGGCCCCACAGCCGCCGCCATGGCACGCCCCCCGGCAGCAGACGGCCCCCGATCCCGGGGGGCGGGGGACCTGCCCCCCGCTATCCGGGGACCCCAGCCGCCGCCACGGCACGCCCCCCGGCGCCTGGTGGCCCCACACCGCCGGGGAGTGGGGGGGACCCGCCTCCCCGCGATCCGGGGCCCGCAGCCGCCGCCACGGCACCCCTGTATTGGGAGTGGAATCATCATCTTCCCCCGGAATATTAATTACTTTATCCCACGTGTGTGTCTACTCCCAGCAATATTGCCTGTCTCATATTCCCCTCTCGGGCGGAAATTTGAAGCAATAACACTGGGTCCGTGTACACCTTATCTGATGTTTAAAGTAATATCCTCACCAGGTGGACATCATGAACCAGGCTATTAATTATTAATATTAATAAATATATTAAAAATGAATATTAATAATCGATACTAATCATCACAAACTTCGTAAAAATTTATGCTGGATTAAAATGTTCACGATTTGGAATGGCAATTAATAATCATCTCCCCATTAATAATCAAATAATGTTATCCGCAATGAATGTGACTGACATCAATACAAACTGATGCTGGTTAGAAAATAATTATTAGTATTAGGGACTAATAAGAATGTTCAATGACATTAATATCAATAATTAATACTAAGCGTGCATATTCATGTACATTCAATAATTATCGAAATTTACAATGGTATCCTATTATTAGTACGATTGACAATTTTTTAAATCCATCATTGATTTTAATAACCATATTATTACCCCTAATACCACAGGCAGTGTACACCTAACTGTGGGCCCCACGGCTGCTGCCACGGCACGCCCCCCGGCAGCAGACGGCCCCCGATCCCGGGGGGCGGGGGACCCGACCCCTGCGATCCGGGCCGCCCAGCCGTCCTCACGGCACGCCACCCCGCGGCTGGCGGCCCGCGATCGCCGGAGGGCGGGAGACCCGCCCCCACGCAATCCGGGGCTCCCAGCCGTGGCCACGGCACCCGTGTTTTGGGAGTCCAATCATCATCTTCCCCCTGAACATTAATTACTTTATCACACGTGTGTGTCTACTCCCAGCAATATTGCCTGTCTCATATTCCCCTCTTGGGCGGAAATTTGAGCAATAGCACCGGGTTCGTGTACAGCTTTTCTGACGTTTAAAGTAATATCATCCTCACCAGGTGGACATCAGGAACAAGTCCATTAATTATTAATATTAATAAATATAATAAATATTAATATTAATTCTCGATATTAATGATCACAATAAACATTCGAAAAACTTATGCTGAATTGAAATGTTAACGATTTAGAATGGTAATTAATATTAATCTCCCCATTAATAATCAAATAATGTTATCCGCAATGAATGTGACTTAAATCAATACAAACTGATGCTGGTTAGAAAATAATTATTAGTATTAGGGACTAATAAGAATGTTCAATGACATTAATATTAATAATTAATACTAAGCGTGCATCATCATGTACATTCAATAATTATCGAAATTTACAGTGGTATCCTATTATCAGTACGATTGACAAATTTTTAAATCCATCATTGATTTTAATAACCATATTATTACCCCTAATACCAGAAGCAGTGTACACCTAGCTGTGGGCCCCACAGACGCCGCCACGGCACGCCCCCAGCCGCCGCCACGGCCCGCCCCCCGGCGGCTGGCGGACCCCGAACGCCGGGGGGGGGGGGGACCCGCCCCCCCGCGATCCGGGGCCCGCAGCCGCCGCCATGGCACGCCCCCCGTCGGCTGGCGACCCCCGATGGCCGGGAGGCGGGGGACCCGCCCCTCCGCGATCCCGGGCCCCCAGCCGCCGCCACGGCACCCCTGTATTAGGAGTCGAATCATCATCTTCCCCCTGAATATTAATTACTTTTTCACACTTGTGTTTCTACTCCCAGCAATATTGCCTGTCTCATAGTCCCCTCTTGGGTGGCAATTTGAAGCAATAACACCCCGTTCGTGTACAGCTTTTCTGATGTTTAAAGTAATATCATCCTCACGAGGTGGACATCGGGAACAACTCCATTAATTATTAGTATTAATAAATATAATGAATATTAATATTAATTATCGATATTAATGATCACAATAAACATCCAAAAACTTATGCTGAATTGAAATGTTAAATATTTAGAATGGCAGTTAATATTCATCTCCCCATTCATAATCAAATAATGTTATCCGCAATGAATGTGACTTAAATCAATACAAACTGATGCTGGTGACAAAATAATGATTAGTGTTAGGGACTAACAATAATGTTCAATGACATTAATAGTAATAATTAATACTAAGCCTGCATCTTCATGTACATTAAATAGTTATCGAAATTTACAATGGTATCCTATTATTAGTACGATTGACCATTTTTTAAATCCATCATTGATTTTAATAACCATATTATTACCCCTAATACCACAGGCAGTGTACACCTAGCTTTGGCCCCACAGCCGCCGCCATGGCACGCCCCCCGGCAGCAGACGGCCCCCGATCCCGGGGGGCGGGGGACCTGCCCCCCGCTATCCGGGGACCCCAGCCGCCGCCACGGCACGCCCCCCGGCGCCTGGTGGCCCCACACCGCCGGGGAGTGGGGGGGACCCGCCTCCCCGCGATCCGGGGCCCGCAGCCGCCGCCACGGCACCCCTGTATTGGGAGTGGAATCATCATCTTCCCCCGGAATATTAATTACTTTATCCCACGTGTGTGTCTACTCCCAGCAATATTGCCTGTCTCATATTCCCCTCTCGGGCGGAAATTTGAAGCAATAACACTGGGTCCGTGTACACCTTATCTGATGTTTAAAGTAATATCCTCACCAGGTGGACATCATGAACCAGGCTATTAATTATTAATATTAATAAATATATTAAAAATGAATATTAATAATCGATACTAATCATCACAAACTTCGTAAAAATTTATGCTGGATTAAAATGTTCACGATTTGGAATGGCAATTAATAATCATCTCCCCATTAATAATCAAATAATGTTATCCGCAATGAATGTGACTGACATCAATACAAACTGATGCTGGTTAGAAAATAATTATTAGTATTAGGGACTAATAAGAATGTTCAATGACATTAATATCAATAATTAATACTAAGCGTGCATATTCATGTACATTCAATAATTATCGAAATTTACAATGGTATCCTATTATTAGTACGATTGACAATTTTTTAAATCCATCATTGATTTTAATAACCATATTATTACCCCTAATACCACAGGCAGTGTACACCTAACTGTGGGCCCCACGGCTGCTGCCACGGCACGCCCCCCGGCAGCAGACGGCCCCCGATCCCGGGGGGCGGGGGACCCGACCCCTGCGATCCGGGCCGCCCAGCCGTCCTCACGGCACGCCACCCCGCGGCTGGCGGCCCGCGATCGCCGGAGGGCGGGAGACCCGCCCCCACGCAATCCGGGGCTCCCAGCCGTGGCCACGGCACCCGTGTTTTGGGAGTCCAATCATCATCTTCCCCCTGAACATTAATTACTTTATCACACGTGTGTGTCTACTCCCAGCAATATTGCCTGTCTCATATGCCCCTCTAGGGCGGAAATTTGAAGCAATAACACTGGGTGCGTGTACAACTTTTCTGATGTTTAAAGTAATATCATGCTCACCAGGTGGACATCAGGAAAGAGTCTATTAATTATTAATATTAATACATATAATAAATATTAATATTAATAATCGATATTAATGATCACAATAAACCGCGTAAAAATTGATGCGGGATTAAAATGTTAAAGATTTGGAATGGTAATTACTATTAATCTCACCATAAATAATCAACCAATGTTATCCGCAATGAATGTGACTTAAATCAATACAAACAGATGCTCGTTAGAAAATAATGATTAGTATTAGGGACTAATAATAATGTTCAATGACATAGATATTAATAATTAATACTAAGCGTGCATAATCAGGTACATAAAATAATTATCCCAATTAACAATGGTATCCCATTATTAGTACCATTGACAATTTTTTAAATCCATCATTGATTGTAATAACCATATTATTACCCCAATACCAGAAGCAGTGTACACAGCTGGGCCCCACAGACGCGCCACGGGCCCCCAGACGGCCGCGCGGCTGGCGCGAACGCCGGGGGGGGGGGGACCCGAGCAGCCGCCGCCACGGCACGCCCCCCGGCGGCTGGCGGACCCCGAACGCCGGGGGGGGGACCCGGCGATCCGGCCGCCCCGCCGCCCCACGGACGCCCCCCGGGCTGGCGGACCCCGAACGCCGGGGGGCGGGGGGACCCGCCCCCCCGCGATCCGGGGCCCCCAGCCGCCGCCACGGCACGCCCCCCGGCGGCTGGCGGCCCCCGATAGCCGGGGTGTGGGGAACCCAACCCCCCGCGATCCGGGCCACCCAGCCACCGCCACGACACGCCCCCCGGCGGCTGGCGGACCCCGAACGCCGGGGGGCGGGGGACCCGCCCCCCCGCGATCCGGGGCCCCCCAGCCGCCGCCACGGCACGCCCCCCGGCGGCTGGCGGACCCCGAACGCCGGGGGCGGGGGACCCGCCCCCCCGCCGATCCGGGCGCCCCCAGCCGCCGCCACGGCACGCCCCCCGGCGGCTGGCGGACCCCGAACGCCGGGGGGCGGGGGACCCGCCCCCCCGCGATTCCGGGGCCCCCAGCCGCCGCCACGGCACGCCCCCCGGCGGCTGGCGGACCCCGAACGCCGGGGGGCGGGGGACCCGCCCCCCCGCGATCCGGGGCCCCCAGCCGCCGCCACGGCACGCCCCCCGGCGGCTGGCGGACCCCGAACGCCGGGGGGCGGGGGACCCGCCCCCCCGCGATCCGGGGCCCCCAGCCGCCGCCACGGCACGCCCCCCGGCGGCTGGCGGACCCCGAACGCCGGGGGGCGGGGGACCCGCCCCCCCGCGATCCGGGGCCCCCAGCCGCCGCCACGGCACGCCCCCCGGCGGCTGGCGGACCCCGAACGCCGGGGGGCGGGGGACCCGCCCCCCCGCGATCCGGGGCCCCCAGCCGCCGCCACGGCACGCCCCCCGGCGGCTGGCGGACCCCGAACGCCGGGGGGCGGGGGACCCGCCCCCCGCGATCCGGGGCCCCCAGCCGCCGCCACGGCACGCCCCCCGGCGGCTGGCGGACCCCGAACGCCGGGGGGCGGGGGACCCGCCCCCCCGCGATCCGGGGCCCCCAGCTGCCGCCACGCCCCGCACCCCGGCGGCTGGCGGCCCCCCATAGCTGGGGGCTGGGAGACCCACCCCACCCGCGATCCGGGGACCCCAGCCGCCGCCACGCAACGCCTCCCGGCAGCTGGTGGCCCCCGGTCGCCGGGGGGGGACCCACCCTGCCGCGATCCGGGGCCCCCAGCCGCCTCCACGGCACGCCCCCCGCGGCTGGCGGACCCCGAACGCCGGGGGCGGGGGACCCGCCCCCCCGCGATCCGGGGCCCCCAGCCGCCGCCACGGCACGCCCCCCGGCGGCTGGCGGCCCCGAACGCCGGGGGGCGGGGACCCGCCCCCCCGCGATCCGGGGCCCCCAGCCGCCGCCACGCCACGCCCCCCGGCGGCTGGCGGCCCCCGGTCGCCGGGGTGTGGGGGACCCACCCCCCCGCGATCCGGGGCCCCCAGCCGCCTCCACGGCACGCCCCCGGCGGCTGGCGGACCCCGAACGCCGGGGGGCGGGGGACCCGCCCCCCCCGCGATCCGGGTGCCCCCAGCCGCCGCCACGGCACGCCCCCGGGCGGTGGCGGACCCCGAACGCCGGGGGGGCGGGGGACCCGCCCCCCCGCGATCCGGGGCCCCCAGCCGCCTCCACGGCACGCCCCCCGGCGGCTGGCGGACCCCGAACGCCGGGGGGCGGGGGACCCGCCCCCCCGCGATCCGGGGCCCCCAGCCGCCGCCACGGCACGCCCCCCGGCGGCTGGCGGACCCCGAACGCCGGGGGGCGGGGGACCCGCCCCCCCGCGATCCGGGGCCCCAGCCGCCGCCACGGCACGCCCCCCGGCGGCTGGCGGACCCCGAACGCCGGGGGGCGGGGGACCCGCCCCCCCGCGATCCGGGGCCCCCAGCCGCCGCCACGGCACGCCCCCCGGCGGCTGGCGGACCCCGAACGCCGGGGGGCGGGGGACCCGCCCCCCCGCGATCCGGGGCCCCCAGCCGCCGCCACGGCACGCCCCCCGGCGGCTGGCGGACCCCGAACGCCGGGGGGCGGGGGACCCGCCCCCCCGCGATCCGGGGCCCCCAGCCGCCGCCACGGCACGCCCCCCGGCGGCTGGCGGACCCCGAACGCCGGGGGGCGGGGGACCCGCCCCCCCGCGATCCGGGGCCCCCAGCCGCCGCCACGGCACGCCCCCGGCGGCTGGCGGACCCCGAACGCCGGGGGGCGGGGGACCCGCCCCCCCGCGATCCGGGGCCCCCAGCCGCCGCCACGGCACGCCCCCCGGCGGCTGGCGGACCCCGAACGCCGGGGGGCGGGGGACCCGCCCCCCCGCGATCCGGGGCCCCAGCCGCCGCCACGGCACGCCCCCCGGCGGCTGGCGGACCCCGAACGCCGGGGGGCGGGGGACCCGCCCCCCCGCGATCCGGGGCCCCCAGCCGCCGCCACGGCACGCCCCCCGGCGGCTGGCGGACCCCGAACGCCGGGGGGCGGGGGACCCGCCCCCCCGCGATCCGGGGCCCCCAGCCGCCGCCACGGCACGCCCCCCGGCGGCTGGCGGACCCCGAACGCCGGGGGGCGGGGACCCGCCCCCCCGCGATCCGGGGCCCCCAGCCGCCGCCACGGCACGCCCCCCGGCGGCTGGCGGACCCCGAACGCCGGGGGGCGGGGGACCCGCCCCCCCGCGATCCGGGGCCCCCAGCCGCCGCCACGGCACGCCCCCCGGCGGCTGGCGGACCCCGAACGCCGGGGGGCGGGGGACCCGCCCCCCCGCGATCCGGGGCCCCCAGCCGCCGCCACGGCACGCCCCCCGGCGGCTGGCGGACCCCGAACGCCGGGGGGCGGGGGACCCGCCCCCCCGCGATCCGGGGCCCCCAGCCGCCGCCACGGCACGCCCCCCGGCGGCTGGCGGACCCCGAACGCCGGGGGGCGGGGGACCCGCCCCCCCGCGATCCGGGGCCCCCAGCCGCCGCCACGGCACGCCCCCCGGCGGCTGGCGGACCCCGAACGCCGGGGGGCGGGGGACCCGCCCCCCCGCGATCCGGGGCCCCCAGCCGCCGCCACGGCACGCCCCCCGGCGGCTGGCGGACCCCGAACGCCGGGGGGCGGGGGACCCGCCCCCCCGCGATCCGGGGGCCCCCAGCCGCCGCCACGCCGCCCCCCGGCGGCTGGCGGACCCCGAACGCCGGGGGGCGGGGGACCCGCCCCCCGCGATCCGGGGCCCCAGCCGCCGCCACGCACGCCCCCCGGCGGCTGGCGGACCCCGAACGCCGGGGGGCGGGGGACCCCCCCCCCGCGATCCGGGGCCCCAGCCGCCGCCACGCACGCCCCCCGGCGGCTGGCGGACCCCGAACGCCGGGGGGCGGGGGACCCGCCCCCCCGCGATCCGGGGCCCCCAGCCGCCGCCACGGCACCCCCCGGCGGCTGGCGGACCCCGATCGCCGGGGGGCGGGGGACCCGCCCCCCCGCGATCCGGGGCCCCCAGCCCCGCCACCCACGCCCCCCCCCGGCGGCTGGCGGACCCCCATCGCCGGGGGGCGGGGGACCCGCCCCCCCGCGATCCGGGGCCCCAGCCGCCGCCACGCACGCCCCCCGCGGCGCTGGCGGACCCCCATCGCCGGGGGCGGGGGACCCGCCCCCCCGCGATCCGGGGCCCCCAGCCGCCGCCACGGCACGCCCCCCGGCGGCTGGCGGACCCCGAACGCCGGGGGGCGGGGGACCCGCCCCCCCGCGATCCGGGGCCCCCAGCCGCCGCCACGGCACGCCCCCGGCGGCTGGCGGACCCCGAACGCCGGGGGGCGGGGGACCCCGCCCCCCGCGATCCGGGGCCCCCCAGCCGCCGCCACGGCACGCCCCCCGGCGGCTGGCGGACCCCGAACGCCGGGGGGCGGGGGACCCGCCCCCCCCGCGATCCGGGGCCCCCAGCCGCCGCCACGGCACGCCCCCGGCGGCTGGCGGACCCCGAACGCCGGGGGGCGGGGGACCCGCCCCCCCGCGATCCGGGGCCCCCAAGCCGCCGCCACGGCACGCCCCCCCGGCGGCTGGCGGACCCCGAACGCCGGGGGGCGGGGGACCCGCCCCCCCGCGATCCGGGGCCCCCAGCCGCCGCCACGGCACGCCCCCCGGCGGCTGGCGGACCCCGAACGCCGGGGGCGGGGACCCGCCCCCCGCGATCCGGGGCCCCCAGCCGCCGCCACGGCACGCCCCCCGGCGGCTGGCGGACCCCGAACGCCGGGGGGCGGGGGACCCGCCCCCCCGCGATCCGGGGCCCCCAGCCGCCGCCACGGCACGCCCCCGGCGGCTGGCGGACCCCGAACGCCGGGGGGCGGGGGACCCGCCCCCCCGCGATCCGGGGGCCCCCAGCCGCCGCCACGGCACGCCCCCCGGCGGCTGGCGGACCCCGAACGCCGGGGGGCGGGGGACCCGCCCCCCCGCGATCCGGGGCCCCCAGCCGCCGCCACGGCACCCCTGTATTGGGAGTTCAATCATCATCTTCCCCCTGAATATTAATTACTTTTTCACACTTGTGTTTCTACTCCCAGCAATATTGCCTGTCTCATAGTCCCCTCTTGGGTGGCAATTTGAAGCAATAACACCCGGGTTCGTGTACAGCTTTTCTGATGTTTAAAGTTAATATCATCCTCACGAGGTGGACATCGGGAACAACTCCATTAATTATTAGTATTAATAAATATAATGAATATTAATATTAATTATCGATATTAATGATCACAATAAACATCCAAAAACTTATGCTGAATTGAAATGTTAAATATTTAGAATGGCAGTTAATATTCATCTCCCCATTCATAATCAAATAATGTTATCCGCAATGAATGTGACTTAAATCAATACAAACTGATGCTGGTGACAAAATAATGATTAGTGTTAGGGACTAACAATAATGTTCAATGACATTAATAGTAATAATTAATACTAAGCCTGCATCTTCATGTACATTAAATAGTTATCGAAATTTACAATGGTATCCTATTATTAGTACGATTGACCATTTTTTAAATCCATCATTGATTTTAATAACCATATTATTACCCCTAATACCACAGGCAGTGTACACCTAGCTTTGGCCCCACAGCCGCCGCCATGGCACGCCCCCCGGCAGCAGACGGCCCCCGATCCCGGGGGGCGGGGGACCTGCCCCCCGCTATCCGGGGACCCCAGCCGCCGCCACGGCACGCCCCCCGGCGCCTGGTGGCCCCACACCGCCGGGGAGTGGGGGGGACCCGCCTCCCCGCGATCCGGGGCCCGCAGCCGCCGCCACGGCACCCCTGTATTGGGAGTGGAATCATCATCTTCCCCGGAATATTAATTACTTTATCCCACGTGTGTGTCTACTCCCAGCAATATTGCCTGTCTCATATTCCCCTCTCGGGCGGAAATTTGAAGCAATAACACTGGGTCCGTGTACACCTTATCTGATGTTTAAAGTAATATCCTCACCAGGTGGACATCATGAACCAGGCTATTAATTATTAATATTAATAAATATATTAAAAATGAATATTAATAATCGATACTAATCATCACAAACTTCGTAAAAATTTATGCTGGATTAAAATGTTCACGATTTGGAATGGCAATTAATAATCATCTCCCCATTAATAATCAAATAATGTTATCCGCAATGAATGTGACTGACATCAATACAAACTGATGCTGGTTAGAAAATAATTATTAGTATTAGGGACTAATAAGAATGTTCAATGACATTAATATCAATAATTAATACTAAGCGTGCATATTCATGTACATTCAATAATTATCGAAATTTACAATGGTATCCTATTATTAGTACGATTGACAATTTTTTAAATCCATCATTGATTTTAATAACCATATTATTACCCCTAATACCACAGGCAGTGTACACCTAACTGTGGGCCCCACGGCTGCTGCCACGGCACGCCCCCCGGCAGCAGACGGCCCCCGATCCCGGGGGGCGGGGGACCCGACCCCTGCGATCCGGGCCGCCCAGCCGTCCTCACGGCACGCCACCCCGCGGCTGGCGGCCCGCGATCGCCGGAGGGCGGGAGACCCGCCCCCACGCAATCCGGGGCTCCCAGCCGTGGCCACGGCACCCGTGTTTTGGGAGTCCAATCATCATCTTCCCCCTGAACATTAATTACTTTATCACACGTGTGTGTCTACTCCCAGCAATATTGCCTGTCTCATATTCCCCTCTTGGGCGGAAATTTGAGCAATAGCACCGGGTTCGTGTACAGCTTTTCTGACGTTTAAAGTAATATCATCCTCACCAGGTGGACATCAGGAACAAGTCCATTAATTATTAATATTAATAAATATAATAAATATTAATATTAATTCTCGATATTAATGATCACAATAAACATTCGAAAAACTTATGCTGAATTGAAATGTTAACGATTTAGAATGGTAATTAATATTAATCTCCCCATTAATAATCAAATAATGTTATCCGCAATGAATGTGACTTAAATCAATACAAACTGATGCTGGTTAGAAAATAATTATTAGTATTAGGGACTAATAAGAATGTTCAATGACATTAATATTAATAATTAATACTAAGCGTGCATCATCATGTACATTCAATAATTATCGAAATTTACAGTGGTATCCTATTATCAGTACGATTGACAAATTTTTAAATCCATCATTGATTTTAATAACCATATTATTACCCCTAATACCAGAAGCAGTGTACACCTAGCTGTGGGCCCCACAGACCCGCCCGCACGCCGCACGCCGCACGGCCCGCCCCCCGGCGGCTGGCGGACCCCGAACGCCGGGGGGGGGGGACCCGCCCCCCCGCGATCCGGGGCCCCCAGCCGCCGCCACGGCCCGCCCCCCGGCGTGGCGGACCCCGAACGCCGGGGGGCGGGGACCCGCCCCCCCCGATCCGGGGCCCCCCAGCCGCCGCCACGGCACGCCCCCCGGCGGCTGGCGGACCCCGAACGCCGGGGGCGGGGGACCCCCCCCCCGCGATCCGGGGCCCCCAGCCGCCGCCACGGCACGCCCCCCGGCGGCTGGCGACCCCGAACGCCGGGGGGCGGGGACCCGCCCCCCGCGATCCGGGGCCCCCAGCCGCCGCCACGGCACGCCCCCCGGCGGCTGGCGGACCCCGAACGCCGGGGGGCGGGGGACCCCCCCCCCCCGATCCGGGCCCCACCGCCGCCACGGCACGCCCCCCGGCGGCTGGCGGACCCCGAACGCCGGGGGGCGGGGGACCCGCCCCCCCGCGATCCGGGCCCCCAGCCGCCGCCACGGCACGCCCCCCGGCGGCTGGCGGACCCCGAACGCCGGGGGCGGGGGACCCGCCCCCCCGCGATCCGGGGCCCCCAGCCGCCGCCACGGCACGCCCCCGGCGGCTGGCGGACCCCCGAACGCCGGGGGCGGGGACCCGCCCCCCCGCGATCCGGGGCCCCCAGCCGCCGCCACGGCACGCCCCCCGGCGGCTGGCGGACCCCGAACGCCGGGGGGCGGGGGACCCGCCCCCCCGCGATCCGGGGCCCCCAGCCGCCGCCACGGCACGCCCCCCGGCGGCTGGCGGACCACCGAACGCCGGGGGGCGGGGGACCCGCCCCCCCGCGATCCGGGCCCCCAGCCGCCGCCACGGCACGCCCCCCGGCGGCTGGCGGACCCCGAACCGGGGGCGGGGGACCCCCCCCCCCCCCGATCCGGGCCCCCAGCCGCCGCCACGGCACCGCCCCCGGCGGCTGGCGGACCCGAACGCCGGGGGGCGGGGACCCGCCCCCCCCGATCCGGGGCCCCCAGCCGCCGCCACGGCACGCCCCCCGGCGGCTGGCGGACCCCGAACGCCGGGGGGCGGGGGCCCGCCCCCCCGCGATCCGGGGCCCCCAGCCGCCGCCACGGCACGCCCCCCGGCGCTGGCGGACCCCGAACGCCGGGGCGGGGGGACCCGCCCCCCCGCGATCCGGGCCCCCAGCCGCCGCCACGGCACGCCCCCCGGCGGCTGGCGGACCCCGAACGCCGGGGGGGGGGACCCGCCCCCCGCGATCCGGGGCCCCCAGCCGCCGCCACGGCACGCCCCCGGCGGCTGGCGGACCCCGAACGCCGGGGGGCGGGGGACCCGCCCCCCCGCGATCCGGGGCCCCCAGCCGCCGCCACGGCACGCCCCCCGGCGGCTGGCGGACCCCGAACGGGGGGCGGGGGACCCGCCCCCCCGCGATCCGGGGCCCCCAGCCGCCGCCACGGCACGCCCCCCGGCGGCTGGCGGACCCCGAACGCCGGGGGGCGGGGGACCCGCCCCCCCGCGATCCGGGGCCCCCAGCCGCCGCCACGGCACGCCCCCCGGCGGCTGGCGGACCCCGAACGCCGGGGGGCGGGGACCCGCCCCCCCCGCGATCCGGGGCCCCCAGCCGCCGCCACGGCACGCCCCCCGGCGGCTGGCGGACCCCGAACGCCGGGGGGCGGGGGACCCGCCCCCCCGCGATCCGGGGCCCCCAGCCGCCGCCACGGCACGCCCCCCGGCGGCTGGCGGACCCCGAACGCCGGGGGGCGGGGGACCCGCCCCCCCGCGATCCGGGGCCCCCAGCCGCCGCCACGGCACGCCCCCCGGCGGCTGGCGGACCCCGAACGCCGGGGGGCGGGGGACCCGCCCCCCCGCGATCCGGGGCCCCCAGCCGCCGCCACGGCACGCCCCCCGGCGGCTGGCGGACCCCGAACGCCGGGGGGCGGGGGACCCGCCCCCCCGCGATCCGGGGCCCCCAGCCGCCGCCACGGCACGCCCCCCGGCGGCTGGCGGACCCCGAACGCCGGGGGGCGGGGGACCCGCCCCCCCGCGATCCGGGGCCCCCAGCCGCCGCCACGGCACGCCCCCCGGCGGCTGGCGGACCCCGAACGCCGGGGGGCGGGGGACCCGCCCCCCCGCGATCCGGGGCCCCCAGCCGCCGCCACGGCACGCCCCCCGGCGGCTGGCGGACCCCGAACGCCGGGGGCGGGGGACCCGCCCCCCCGCGATCCGGGGCCCCCAGCCGCCGCCACGGCACGCCCCCCGGCGGCTGGCGGACCCCGAACGCCGGGGGGCGGGGGACCCGCCCCCCCGCGATCCGGGGCCCCCAGCCGCCGCCACGGCACGCCCCCCGGCGGCTGGCGGACCCCGAACGCCGGGGGGCGGGGGACCCGCCCCCCCGCGATCCGGGGCCCCCAGCCGCCGCCACGGCACGCCCCCCGGCGGCTGGCGGACCCCGAACGCCGGGGGGCGGGGGACCCGCCCCCCCGCGATCCGGGGCCCCCAGCCGCCGCCACGGCACGCCCCCCGGCGGCTGGCGGACCCCGAACGCCGGGGGCGGGGGACCCGCCCCCCCCGCGATCCGGGGCCCCCAGCCGCCGCCACGGCACCCCTGTATTGGGAGTTCAATCATCATCTTCCCCCTGAATATTAATTACTTTTTCACACTTGTGTTTCTACTCCCAGCAATATTGCCTGTCTCATAGTCCCCTCTTGGGTGGCAATTTGAAGCAATAACACCCGGTTCGTGTACAGCTTTTCTGATGTTTAAAGTAATATCATCCTCACGAGGTGGACATCGGGAACAACTCCATTAATTATTAGTATTAATAAATATAATGAATATTAATATTAATTATCGATATTAATGATCACAATAAACATCCAAAAACTTATGCTGAATTGAAATGTTAAATATTTAGAATGGCAGTTAATATTCATCTCCCCATTCATAATCAAATAATGTTATCCGCAATGAATGTGACTTAAATCAATACAAACTGATGCTGGTGACAAAATAATGATTAGTGTTAGGGACTAACAATAATGTTCAATGACATTAATAGTAATAATTAATACTAAGCCTGCATCTTCATGTACATTAAATAGTTATCGAAATTTACAATGGTATCCTATTATTAGTACGATTGACCATTTTTTAAATCCATCATTGATTTTAATAACCATATTATTACCCCTAATACCACAGGCAGTGTACACCTAGCTTTGGCCCCACAGCCGCCGCCATTGCACGCCCCCCGGCAGCAGACGGCCCCCGATCCCGGGGGGCGGGGGACCTGCCCCCGCTATCCGGGGACCCCAGCCGCCGCCACGGCACGCCCCCCGGCGCCTGGTGGCCCCACACCGCCGGGGAGTGGGGGGGACCCGCCTCCCCGCGATCCGGGGCCCGCAGCCGCCGCCACGGCACCCCTGTATTGGGAGTGGAATCATCATCTTCCCCCGGAATATTAATTACTTTATCCCACGTGTGTGTCTACTCCCAGCAATATTGCCTGTCTCATATTCCCCTCTCGGGCGGAAATTTGAAGCAATAACACTGGGTCCGTGTACACCTTATCTGATGTTTAAAGTAATATCCTCACCAGGTGGACATCATGAACCAGGCTATTAATTATTAATATTAATAAATATATTAAAAATGAATATTAATAATCGATACTAATCATCACAAACTTCGTAAAAATTTATGCTGGATTAAAATGTTCACGATTTGGAATGGCAATTAATAATCATCTCCCCATTAATAATCAAATAATGTTATCCGCAATGAATGTGACTGACATCAATACAAACTGATGCTGGTTAGAAAATAATTATTAGTATTAGGGACTAATAAGAATGTTCAATGACATTAATATCAATAATTAATACTAAGCGTGCATATTCATGTACATTCAATAATTATCGAAATTTACAATGGTATCCTATTATTAGTACGATTGACAATTTTTTAAATCCATCATTGATTTTAATAACCATATTATTACCCCTAATACCACAGGCAGTGTACACCTAACTGTGGGCCCCACGGCTGCTGCCACGGCACGCCCCCCGGCAGCAGACGGCCCCCGATCCCGGGGGGCGGGGGACCCGACCCCTGCGATCCGGGCCGCCCAGCCGTCCTCACGGCACGCCACCCCGCGGCTGGCGGCCCGCGATCGCCGGAGGGCGGGAGACCCGCCCCCACGCAATCCGGGGCTCCCAGCCGTGGCCACGGCACCCGTGTTTTGGGAGTCCAATCATCATCTTCCCCCTGAACATTAATTACTTTATCACACGTGTGTGTCTACTCCCAGCAATATTGCCTGTCTCATATTCCCCTCTTGGGCGGAAATTTGAGCAATAGCACCGGGTTCGTGTACAGCTTTTCTGACGTTTAAAGTAATATCATCCTCACCAGGTGGACATCAGGAACAAGTCCATTAATTATTAATATTAATAAATATAATAAATATTAATATTAATTCTCGATATTAATGATCACAATAAACATTCGAAAAACTTATGCTGAATTGAAATGTTAACGATTTAGAATGGTAATTAATATTAATCTCCCCATTAATAATCAAATAATGTTATCCGCAATGAATGTGACTTAAATCAATACAAACTGATGCTGGTTAGAAAATAATTATTAGTATTAGGGACTAATAAGAATGTTCAATGACATTAATATTAATAATTAATACTAAGCGTGCATCATCATGTACATTCAATAATTATCGAAATTTACAGTGGTATCCTATTATCAGTACGATTGACAAATTTTTAAATCCATCATTGATTTTAATAACCATATTATTACCCCTAATACCAGAAGCAGTGTACACCTAGCTGTGGGCCCCACAGACCGCCGCCACCGCGATCCGGGCCCAGCCGCCGCCACGGACGCCCGCGGCTGGCGGACCCGAACGCCGGGGGGCGGGGACCCGCCCCCCCGCGATCCGGGCCCCCAGCCGCCGCCACGGCACGCCCCCCGGCGGCTGGCGGACCCCGAACGCCGGGGGGGGGGACCCGCCCCCCCGCGATCCGGGGCCCCCAGCCGCCGCCACGGCACGCCCCGGCGGCTGGCGGACCCCGAACGCCGGGGGGCGGGGGACCCGCCCCCCCGCGATCCGGGGCCCCCAGCCGCCGCCACGGCACGCCCCCCGGCGGCTGGCGGACCCCGAACGCCGGGGGGCGGGGGACCCGCCCCCCGCGATCCGGGGCCCCCAGCCGCCGCCACGGCACGCCCCCCGGCGGCTGGCGGACCCCGAACGCCGGGGGCGGGGGACCCCCCCCCGCGATCCGGGCCCCCAGCCGCCGCCACGGCACGCCCCCGGCGGCTGGCGGACCCCGAACGCCGGGGGGCGGGGGACCCGCCCCCCCGCGATCCGGGGCCCCCAGCCGCCGCCACGGCACGCCCCCCGGCGGCTGGCGGACCCCGAACGCCGGGGGCGGGGGACCCGCCCCCCCGCGATCCGGGGCCCCCAGCCGCCGCCACGGCACGCCCCCGGCGGCTGGCGGACCCCGAACGCCGGGGGGCGGGGGACCCGCCCCCCCGCGATCCGGGGCCCCCAGCCGCCGCCACGGCACGCCCCCCGGCGGCTGGCGGACCCCGAACGCCGGGGGGCGGGGGACCCGCCCCCCCGCGATCCGGGGCCCCCAGCCGCCGCCACGGCACGCCCCCCGGCGGCTGGCGGACCCCGAACGCCGGGGGGCGGGGGACCCGCCCCCCCGCGATCCGGGGCCCCCAGCCGCCGCCACGGCACCCCCCGGCGGCTGGCGGACCCCGAACGCCGGGGGGCGGGGGACCCGCCCCCCGCGATCCGGGGCCCCCAGCCGCCGCCACGGCACGCCCCCGGCGGCTGGCGGACCCCGAACGCCGGGGGGCGGGGGACCCGCCCCCCCGCGATCCGGGGCCCCCAGCCGCCCCACGGCACGCCCCCCGGCGGCTGGCGGACCCCGAACGCCGGGGGCGGGGGACCCGCCCCCCCGCGATCCGGGGCCCCCAGCCGCCGCCACGGCACGCCCCCCGGCGGCTGGCGGACCCCGAACGCCGGGGGCGGGGGACCCGCCCCCCCGCGATCCGGGGCCCCCAGCCGCCGCCACGGCACGCCCCCCGGCGGCTGGCGGACCCCGAACGCCGGGGGGCGGGGGACCCGCCCCCCGCGATCCGGGGCCCCCAGCCGCCGCCACGGCACGCCCCCGGCGGCTGGCGGACCCCGAACGCCGGGGGGGGGGACCCGCCCCCCCGCGATCCGGGGCCCCCAGCCGCCGCCACGGCACGCCCCCCGGCGGCTGGCGGACCCCGAACGGGGGGGCGGGGACCCGCCCCCCCGCGATCCGGGGCCCCCAGCCGCCGCCACGGCACGCCCCCCGGCGGCTGGCTGACCCCCGAAAGCCGGGGGGCGGGGACCCGCCCCCCCGCGATCCGGGGCCCCCAGCCGCCGCCACGGGCACGCCCCCCGGCGGCTGGCGGACCCCGAACGCCGGGGGGCGGGGGACCCGCCCCCCGCGATCCGGGGCCCCCAGCCGCCGCCACGGCACGCCCCCCGGCGGCTGGCGGACCCCGAACGCCGGAGGGGGCGGGGACCCGCCCCCCCGCGATCCGGGGCCCCCAGCCGCCGCCACGGCACGCCCCCCCCCGGCGGCTGGCGGACCCCGAACGCCGGGGGGCGGGGGACCCGCCCCCCCCCCGCGATCCGGGGCCCCCAGCCGCCGCCCACGGCACGCCCCCCGGCGGCTGGCGGACCCCGAACGCCGGGGGGCGGGGGACCCCGCCCCCCCGCGATCCGGGGCCCCCAGCCGCCAGCCACGGCACGCCCCCCGGCGGCTGGCGGACCCCGAACGCTAGGGGGGCGGGGGACCCGGCCCCCGCGATCCGGGGCCCCCAGCCGCCGCCACGGCACGCCCCCCGGCGGCTGGCGGACCCCGAACGCCGGGGGGCGGGGGACCCGCCCCCCCGCGATCCGGGGCCCCCAGCCGCCGCCACGGCACCCCTGTATTGGGAGTTCAATCATCATCTTCCCCCTGAATATTAATTACTTTTTCACACTTGTGTTTCTACTCCCAGCAATATTGCCTGTCTCATAGTCCCCTCTTGGGTGGCAATTTGAAGCAATAACACCGGGTTCGTGTACAGCTTTTCTGATGTTTAAAGTAATATCATCCTCACGAGGTGGACATCGGGAACAACTCCATTAATTATTAGTATTAATAAATATAATGAATATTAATATTAATTATCGATATTAATGATCACAATAACATCCAAAAACTTATGCTGAATTGAAATGTTAAATATTTAGAATGGCAGTTAATATTCATCTCCCCATTCATAATCAAATAATGTTATCCGCAATGAATGTGACTTAAATCAATACAAACTGATGCTGGTGACAAAATAATGATTAGTGTTAGGGACTAACAATAATGTTCAATGACATTAATAGTAATAATTAATACTAAGCCTGCATCTTCATGTACATTAAATAGTTATCGAAATTTACAATGGTATCCTATTATTAGTACGATTGACCATTTTTTAAATCCATCATTGATTTTAATAACCATATTATTACCCCTAATACCACAGGCAGTGTACACCTAGCTTTGGCCCCACAGCCGCCGCCATGGCACGCCCCCCGGCAGCAGACGGCCCCCGATCCCGGGGGGCGGGGGACCTGCCCCCCGCTATCCGGGGACCCCAGCCGCCGCCACGGCACGCCCCCCGGCGCCTGGTGGCCCCACACCGCCGGGGAGTGGGGGGGACCCGCCTCCCCGCGATCCGGGGCCCGCAGCCGCCGCCACGGCACCCCTGTATTGGGAGTGGAATCATCATCTTCCCCCGGAATATTAATTACTTTATCCCACGTGTGTGTCTACTCCCAGCAATATTGCCTGTCTCATATTCCCCTCTCGGGCGGAAATTTGAAGCAATAACACTGGGTCCGTGTACACCTTATCTGATGTTTAAAGTAATATCCTCACCAGGTGGACATCATGAACCAGGCTATTAATTATTAATATTAATAAATATATTAAAAATGAATATTAATAATCGATACTAATCATCACAAACTTCGTAAAAATTTATGCTGGATTAAAATGTTCACGATTTGGAATGGCAATTAATAATCATCTCCCCATTAATAATCAAATAATGTTATCCGCAATGAATGTGACTGACATCAATACAAACTGATGCTGGTTAGAAAATAATTATTAGTATTAGGGACTAATAAGAATGTTCAATGACATTAATATCAATAATTAATACTAAGCGTGCATATTCATGTACATTCAATAATTATCGAAATTTACAATGGTATCCTATTATTAGTACGATTGACAATTTTTTAAATCCATCATTGATTTTAATAACCATATTATTACCCCTAATACCACAGGCAGTGTACACCTAACTGTGGGCCCCACGGCTGCTGCCACGGCACGCCCCCCGGCAGCAGACGGCCCCCCGATCCCGGGGGGCGGGGGACCCGACCCCTGCGATCCGGGCCGCCCAGCCGTCCTCACGGCACGCCACCCCGCGGCTGGCGGCCCGCGATCGCCGGAGGGCGGGAGACCCGCCCCCACGCAATCCGGGGCTCCCAGCCGTGGCCACGGCACCCGTGTTTTGGGAGTCCAATCATCATCTTCCCCCTGAACATTAATTACTTTATCACACGTGTGTGTCTACTCCCAGCAATATTGCCTGTCTCATATTCCCCTCTTGGGCGGAAATTTGAGCAATAGCACCGGGTTCGTGTACAGCTTTTCTGACGTTTAAAGTAATATCATCCTCACCAGGTGGGACATCAGGAACAAGTCCATTAATTATTAATATTAATAAATATAATAAATATTAATATTAATTCTCGATATTAATGATCACAATAAACATTCGAAAAACTTATGCTGAATTGAAATGTTAACGATTTAGAATGGTAATTAATATTAATCTCCCCATTAATAATCAAATAATGTTATCCCGCAATGAATGTGGACTTAAATCAATACAAACTGATGCTGGTTAGAAAATAATTATTAGTATTAGGGACTAATAAGAATGTTCAATGACATTAATATTAATAATTAATACTAAGCGGTGCATCATCATGTACCTTCAATAATTATCGAAATTTACAGTGGTATCCTATTATCAGTACGATTGACCAATTTTTAAATCCATCATTGATTTAATAATCATATTAGTACCCCTAATACCAGAAAGCAGTGTACACCTAGCTGTGGGACCCACAGACGGCAGCCCACTGGCACGCCCCCACGGCGGCTGGCTGACCCCCGGAACGCCGGGGGGGGGGGACCCGCCCCCCGCGATCGGACGTCCAGCCGCCGGCCACGGCACGGCCCCCGGCGGCTGGCGACCCAGAACGCGGGCGGGCGGGGGACCCGCCCCCCCGCGATCCGGGGCCCCCAGCCGCCGCCACGGCACGCCCCCCGGCGGCGGCGGCCCGAACGCCGGGGGGGGGGGACCCGCCCCCCCGCGATCCGGGGCCCCCAGCCGCCGCCACGGCACGCCCCCGGCGGCTGGCGGACCCCGAACGCCGGGGGGCGGGGGACCCGCCCCCCCGCGATCCGGGGCCCCCAGCCGCCGCCACGGCACGCCCCCCGGCGGCTGGCGGACCCCGAACGCCGGGGGGCGGGGGACCCGCCCCCCGCGATCCGGGGCCCCCAGCCGCCGCCACGGCACGCCCCCCGGCGGCTGGCGGACCCCGAACGCCGGGGGGCGGGGGACCCGCCCCCCCGCGATCCGGGGCCCCCAGCCGCCGCCACGGCACGCCCCCCGGCGGCTGGCGGACCCCGAACGGGGGGCGGGGGACCCGCCCCCCCGCGATCCGGGGCCCCCAGCCGCCGCCACGGCACGCCCCCCGGCGGCTGGCGGACCCCGAACGCCGGGGGGCGGGGGACCCGCCCCCCCGCGATCCGGGGCCCCCCAGCCGCCGCCACGGCACGCCCCCCGGCGGCTGGCGGACCCCGAACGCGGGGGGCGGGGGACCCGCCCCCCCGCGATCCGGGGCCCCCAGCCGCCGCCACCGGCACGCCCCCCGGCGGCTGGCGGACCCCGAACGCCGGGGGGCGGGGGACCCGCCCCCCCGCGATCCGGGGCCCCCAGCCGCCGCCACGGCACGCCCCCGGCGGCTGGCGGACCCCGAACGCCGGGGGGCGGGGACCCGCCCCCCCGCGATCCGGGCCCCCAGCCGCCGCCACGGCACGCCCCCGGCGGCTGGCGGACCCCGAACGCCGGGGGGCGGGGGACCGCCCCCCCGCGATCCGGGGCCCCCCAGCCGCCGCCACGGCACGCCCCCCGGCGGCTGGCGGACCCCGAACGCCGGGGGGCGGGGACCCGCCCCCCCGCGATCCGGGGCCCCCAGCCGCCGCCACGGCACGCCCCCCGGCGGCTGGCGGACCCCGAACGCCGGGGGCGGGGGACCCGCCCCCCCGCGATCCGGGGCCCCCAGCCGCCGCCACGGCACGCCCCCCGGCGGCTGGCGGACCCCGAACGCCGGGGGGCGGGGGACCCGCCCCCCCGCGATCCGGGGCCCCCAGCCGCCGCCACGGCACGCCCCCCGGCGGCTGGCGGACCCGAACGCCGGGGGCGGGGACCCGCCCCCCCGCGATCCGGGGCCCCAGCCGCCGCCACGGCACGCCCCCCGGCGGCTGGCGGACCCCGAACGGGGGGCGGGGGACCCCCCCCCGCGATCCGGGGCCCCCAGCCGCCGCCACGGCACGCCCCCCGGCGGCTGGCGGACCCCGAACGCCGGGGGGCGGGGGACCCGCCCCCCGCGATCCGGGGCCCCCAGCCGCCGCCACGGCACGCCCCCGCGCGGCTGGCGGACCCCGAACGCCGGGGGGCGGGGGACCCGCCCCCCCGCGATCCGGGGCCCCCAGCCGCCGCCACGGCACGCCCCCCGGCGGCTGGCGGACCCCGAACGCCGGGGGGCGGGGGACCCGCCCCCCGCGATCCGGGGCCCCCAGCCGCCGCCACGGCACGCCCCCCGGCGGCTGGCGGACCCGAACGCCGGGGGGCGGGGGACCCGCCCCCCCGCGATCCGGGGCCCCCAGCCGCCGCCACGGCACGCCCCCGGCGGCTGGCGGACCCGAACGCCGGGGGGGGGGACCGCCCCCCCCGCGATCCGGGGCCCCCAGCCGCCGCCACGGCACGCCCCCCGGCGGCTGGCGGACCCCGAACGCCGGGGGCGGGGGACCCGCCCCCCCGCGATCCGGGGCCCCCAGCCGCCGCCACGGCACGCCCCCCGGCGGCTGGCGGACCCCGAACGCCGGGGGGGGGGACCCGCCCCCCGCGATCCGGGGCCCCAGCCGCGCCACGGCACGCCCCCGGCGGCTGGCGGACCCCGAACGCCGGGGGGCGGGGGACCCGCCCCCCGCGATCCGGGGCCCCCAGCCGCGCCACGGCACGCCCCCCGGCGGCTGGCGGACCCCGAACGCCGGGGGGCGGGGGACCCGCCCCCCGCGATCCGGGGCCCCCAGCCGCCGCCACGGCACGCCCCCCGGCGGCTGGCGGACCCCGAACGCCGGGGGGCGGGGACCCGCCCCCCCGCGATCCGGGGCCCCCAGCCGCCGCCCCGGCACGCCCCCGGCGGCTGGCGGACCCCGAACGCCGGGGGGCGGGGGACCCGCCCCCCGCGATCCGGGGCCCCCAGCCGCCGCCCGGCACGCCCCCCGGCGGCTGGCGGACCCCGAACGCCGGGGGGCGGGGGACCCGCCCCCCCGCGATCCGGGCCCCCAGCCGCCGCC
>NW_022143318.1:0-36414 GCF_007565055.1 Rhinopithecus roxellana
CGTGGAATCTGCAAAGTGATATTTGGGAGCCTATTGGGGCCCATGGTGATAAAGGAAATATCCTCACATAATAACTAAAGAGAAGCTTTCTGAGAAACTGCATTGCCAAGTGTGAATGCAACTCACAGAGTTACACGTTTCTCTTCAGTGATCAGTTTGTTAGCACAGTTTTCTGGAAATCTGCAATTAGATACTTCATAGCGCAATGAACATTACAGTGACAAAGGAAATATCCACAGATGAAAACTAGAAAGAAGTTTCTTAGAAACTTCTTGGTGATGTGTGAATTCATCCACAGAGTTACACTTATGTTTCGTGGAGCAGTCCATTAACACTGTCTTTGAGGAATCTGAGAAGGGCTTCTTTGGATCACATTGAGGCCTACGCTGATAAAGGAAATTTCATCCGTTCAAAACGTGAGAAGAAGCTTTCTGAGAAACTTCTTTCTGATCTGTGAGTTCATCCACAGAGTTACAACCTCTGCCTCAAGAAGCAGTTTGCTAACACTCTTTTTCGTGGAAATCTGCAAAGTGATATTTGGGAGCCTATTGGGGCCCATGGTGATAAAGGAAATATCCTCACATAATAACTAAAGAGAAGCTTTCTGAGAAACTGCATTGCCAGTGTGAATGCAACTCACAGAGTTACACGTTTCTCTTCAGTGATCAGTTTGTTAGCACAGTTTTCTGGAAATCTGCAATTAGATACTTCATAGCGCAATGAACATTACAGTGACAAAGGAAATATCCACAGATGAAAACTAGAAAGAAGCTTTCTTAGAAACTTCTTGGTGATGTGTGAATTCATCTCACAGAGTTACACTTATGTTTCGTGGAGCAGTCCATTAACACTGTCTTTGAGGAATCTGAGAAGGGCTTCTTTGGATCACATTGAGGCCTACGCTGATAAAGGAAATTTCATCCGTTCAAAACGTGAAAGAAGCTTTCTGAGAAACTTCTTTCTGATCTGTGAGTTCATCTCACAGAGTTACAACCTCTGCCTCAAGAAGCAGTTTGCTAACACTCTTTTCGTGGAATCTGCAAAGTGATATTTGGGAGCCTATTGGGGCCCATGGTGATAAAGGAAATATCCTCACATAATAACTAAAGAGAAGCTTTCTGAGAAACTGCATTGCCAGGTGTGAATGCAACTCACAGAGTTACACGTTTCTCTTCAGTGATCAGTTTGTTAGCACAGTTTTCTGGAAATCTGCAATTAGATACTTCATAGCGCAATGAACATTACAGTGACAAAGGAAATATCCACAGATGAAAACTAGAAAGAAGCTTTCTTAGAAACTTCTTGGTGATGTGTGAATTCATCTCACAGAGTTACACTTATGTTTCGTGGAGCAGTCCATTAACACTGTCTTTGAGGAATCTGAGAAGGGCTTCTTTGGATCACATTGAGGCCTACGCTGATAAAGGAAATTTCATCCGTTCAAAACGTGAAAGAAGCTTTCTGAGAAACTTCTTTCTGATCTGTGAGTTCATCTCACAGAGTTACAACCTCTGCCTCAAGAAGCAGTTTGCTAACACTCTTTTCGTGGAATCTGCAAAGTGATATTTGGGAGCCTATTGGGGCCCATGGTGATAAAGGAAATATCCTCACATAATAACTAAAGAGAAGCTTTCTGAGAAACTGCATTGCCAGGTGTGAATGCAACTCACAGAGTTACACGTTTCTCTTCAGTGATCAGTTTGTTAGCACAGTTTTCTGGAAATCTGCAATTAGATACTTCATAGCGCAATGAACATTACAGTGACAAAGGAAATATCCACAGATGAAAACTAGAAAGAAGCTTTCTTAGAAACTTCTTGGTGATGTGTGAATTCATCTCACAGAGTTACACTTATGTTTCGTGGAGCAGTCCATTAACACTGTCTTTGAGGAATCTGAGAAGGGCTTCTTTGGATCACATTGAGGCCTACGCTGATAAAGGAAATTTCATCCGTTCAAAACGTGAAAGAAGCTTTCTGAGAAACTTCTTTCTGATCTGTGAGTTCATCTCACAGAGTTACAACCTCTGCCTCAAGAAGCAGTTTGCTAACACTCTTTTCGTGGAATCTGCAAAGTGATATTTGGGAGCCTATTGGGGCCCATGGTGATAAAGGAAATATCCTCACATAATAACTAAAGAGAAGCTTTCTGAGAAACTGCATTGCCAAGTGTGAATGCAACTCACAGAGTTACACGTTTCTCTTCAGTGATCAGTTTGTTAGCACAGTTTTCTGGAAATCTGCAATTAGATACTTCATAGCGCAATGAACATTACAGTGACAAAGGAAATATCCACAGATGAAAACTAGAAAGAAGCTTTCTTAGAAACTTCTTGGTGATGTGTGAATTCATCTCACAGAGTTACACTTATGTTTCGTGGAGCAGTCCATTAACACTGTCTTTGAGGAATCTGAGAAGGGCTTCTTTGGATCACATTGAGGCCTACGCTGATAAAGGAAATTTCATCCGTTCAAAACGTGAAAGAAGCTTTCTGAGAAACTTCTTTCTGATCTGTGAGTTCATCTCACAGAGTTACAACCTCTGCCTCAAGAAGCAGTTTGCTAACACTCTTTTCGTGGAATCTGCAAAGTGATATTTGGGAGCCTATTGGGGCCCATGGTGATAAAGGAAATATCCTCACATAATAACTAAAGAGAAGCTTTCTGAGAAACTGCATTGCCAGGTGTGAATGCAACTCACAGAGTTACACGTTTCTCTTCAGTGATCAGTTTGTTAGCACAGTTTTCTGGAAATCTGCAATTAGATACTTCATAGCGCAATGAACATTACAGTGACAAAGGAAATATCCACAGATGAAAACTAGAAAGAAGCTTTCTTAGAAACTTCTTGGTGATGTGTGAATTCATCTCACAGAGTTACACTTATGTTTCGTGGAGCAGTCCATTAACACTGTCTTTGAGGAATCTGAGAAGGGCTTCTTTGGATCACATTGAGGCCTACGCTGATAAAGGAAATTTCATCCGTTCAAAACGTGAAAGAAGCTTTCTGAGAAACTTCTTTCTGATCTGTGAGTTCATCTCACAGAGTTACAACCTCTGCCTCAAGAAGCAGTTTGCTAACACTCTTTTCGTGGAATCTGCAAAGTGATATTTGGGAGCCTATTGGGGCCCATGGTGATAAAGGAAATATCCTCACATAATAACTAAAGAGAAGCTTTCTGAGAAACTGCATTGCCAGTGTGAATGCAACTCACAGAGTTACACGTTTCTCTTCAGTGATCAGTTTGTTAGCACAGTTTTCTGGAAATCTGCAATTAGATACTTCATAGCGCAATGAACATTACAGTGACAAAGGAAATATCCACAGATGAAAACTAGAAAGAAGCTTTCTTAGAAACTTCTTGGTGATGTGTGAATTCATCTCACAGAGTTACACTTATGTTTCGTGGAGCAGTCCATTAACACTGTCTTTGAGGAATCTGAGAAGGGCTTCTTTGGATCACATTGAGGCCTACGCTGATAAAGGAAATTTCATCCGTTCAAAACGTGAAAGAAGCTTTCTGAGAAACTTCTTTCTGATCTGTGAGTTCATCTCACAGAGTTACAACCTCTGCCTCAAGAAGCAGTTTGCTAACACTCTTTTCGTGGAATCTGCAAAGTGATATTTGGGAGCCTATTGGGGCCCATGGTGATAAAGGAAATATCCTCACATAATAACTAAAGAGAAGCTTTCTGAGAAACTGCATTGCCAAGTGTGAATGCAACTCACAGAGTTACACGTTTCTCTTCAGTGATCAGTTTGTTAGCACAGTTTTCTGGAAATCTGCAATTAGATACTTCATAGCGCAATGAACATTACAGTGACAAAGGAAATATCCACAGATGAAAACTAGAAAGAAGCTTTCTTAGAAACTTCTTGGTGATGTGTGAATTCATCTCACAGAGTTACACTTATGTTTCGTGGAGCAGTCCATTAACACTGTCTTTGAGGAATCTGAGAAGGGCTTCTTTGGATCACATTGAGGCCTACGCTGATAAAGGAAATTTCATCCGTTCAAAACGTGAAAGAAGCTTTCTGAGAAACTTCTTTCTGATCTGTGAGTTCATCTCACAGAGTTACAACCTCTGCCTCAAGAAGCAGTTTGCTAACACTCTTTTCGTGGAATCTGCAAAGTGATATTTGGGAGCCTATTGGGGCCCATGGTGATAAAGGAAATATCCTCACATAATAACTAAAGAGAAGCTTTCTGAGAAACTGCATTGCCAAGTGTGAATGCAACTCACAGAGTTACACGTTTCTCTTCAGTGATCAGTTTGTTAGCACAGTTTTCTGGAAATCTGCAATTAGATACTTCATAGCGCAATGAACATTACAGTGACAAAGGAAATATCCACAGATGAAAACTAGAAAGAAGCTTTCTTAGAAACTTCTTGGTGATGTGTGAATTCATCTCACAGAGTTACACTTATGTTTCGTGGAGCAGTCCATTAACACTGTCTTTGAGGAATCTGAGAAGGGCTTCTTTGGATCACATTGAGGCCTACGCTGATAAAGGAAATTTCATCCGTTCAAAACGTGAAAGAAGCTTTCTGAGAAACTTCTTTCTGATCTGTGAGTTCATCTCACAGAGTTACAACCTCTGCCTCAAGAAGCAGTTTGCTAACACTCTTTTCGTGGAATCTGCAAAGTGATATTTGGGAGCCTATTGGGGCCCATGGTGATAAAGGAAATATCCTCACATAATAACTAAAGAGAAGCTTTCTGAGAAACTGCATTGCCAAGTGTGAATGCAACTCACAGAGTTACACGTTTCTCTTCAGTGATCAGTTTGTTAGCACAGTTTTCTGGAAATCTGCAATTAGATACTTCATAGCGCAATGAACATTACAGTGACAAAGGAAATATCCACAGATGAAAACTAGAAAGAAGCTTTCTTAGAAACTTCTTGGTGATGTGTGAATTCATCTCACAGAGTTACACTTATGTTTCGTGGAGCAGTCCATTAACACTGTCTTTGAGGAATCTGAGAAGGGCTTCTTTGGATCACATTGAGGCCTACGCTGATAAAGGAAATTTCATCCGTTCAAAACGTGAAAGAAGCTTTCTGAGAAACTTCTTTCTGATCTGTGAGTTCATCTCACAGAGTTACAACCTCTGCCTCAAGAAGCAGTTTGCTAACACTCTTTTCGTGGAATCTGCAAAGTGATATTTGGGAGCCTATTGGGGCCCATGGTGATAAAGGAAATATCCTCACATAATAACTAAAGAGAAGCTTTCTGAGAAACTGCATTGCCAAGTGTGAATGCAACTCACAGAGTTACACGTTTCTCTTCAGTGATCAGTTTGTTAGCACAGTTTTCTGGAAATCTGCAATTAGATACTTCATAGCGCAATGAACATTACAGTGACAAAGGAAATATCCACAGATGAAAACTAGAAAGAAGCTTTCTTAGAAACTTCTTGGTGATGTGTGAATTCATCTCACAGAGTTACACTTATGTTTCGTGGAGCAGTCCATTAACACTGTCTTTGAGGAATCTGAGAAGGGCTTCTTTGGATCACATTGAGGCCTACGCTGATAAAGGAAATTTCATCCGTTCAAAACGTGAAAGAAGCTTTCTGAGAAACTTCTTTCTGATCTGTGAGTTCATCTCACAGAGTTACAACCTCTGCCTCAAGAAGCAGTTTGCTAACACTCTTTTCGTGGAATCTGCAAAGTGATATTTGGGAGCCTATTGGGGCCCATGGTGATAAAGGAAATATCCTCACATAATAACTAAAGAGAAGCTTTCTGAGAAACTGCATTGCCAGGTGTGAATGCAACTCACAGAGTTACACGTTTCTCTTCAGTGATCAGTTTGTTAGCACAGTTTTCTGGAAATCTGCAATTAGATACTTCATAGCGCAATGAACATTACAGTGACAAAGGAAATATCCACAGATGAAAACTAGAAAGAAGCTTTCTTAGAAACTTCTTGGTGATGTGTGAATTCATCTCACAGAGTTACACTTATGTTTCGTGGAGCAGTCCATTAACACTGTCTTTGAGGAATCTGAGAAGGGCTTCTTTGGATCACATTGAGGCCTACGCTGATAAAGGAAATTTCATCCGTTCAAAACGTGAAAGAAGCTTTCTGAGAAACTTCTTTCTGATCTGTGAGTTCATCTCACAGAGTTACAACCTCTGCCTCAAGAAGCAGTTTGCTAACACTCTTTTCGTGGAATCTGCAAAGTGATATTTGGGAGCCTATTGGGGCCCATGGTGATAAAGGAAATATCCTCACATAATAACTAAAGAGAAGCTTTCTGAGAAACTGCATTGCCAGTGTGAATGCAACTCACAGAGTTACACGTTTCTCTTCAGTGATCAGTTTGTTAGCACAGTTTTCTGGAAATCTGCAATTAGATACTTCATAGCGCAATGAACATTACAGTGACAAAGGAAATATCCACAGATGAAAACTAGAAAGAAGCTTTCTTAGAAACTTCTTGGTGATGTGTGAATTCATCTCACAGAGTTACACTTATGTTTCGTGGAGCAGTCCATTAACACTGTCTTTGAGGAATCTGAGAAGGGCTTCTTTGGATCACATTGAGGCCTACGCTGATAAAGGAAATTTCATCCGTTCAAAACGTGAAAGAAGCTTTCTGAGAAACTTCTTTCTGATCTGTGAGTTCATCTCACAGAGTTACAACCTCTGCCTCAAGAAGCAGTTTGCTAACACTCTTTTCGTGGAATCTGCAAAGTGATATTTGGGAGCCTATTGGGGCCCATGGTGATAAAGGAAATATCCTCACATAATAACTAAAGAGAAGCTTTCTGAGAAACTGCATTGCCAAGTGTGAATGCAACTCACAGAGTTACACGTTTCTCTTCAGTGATCAGTTTGTTAGCACAGTTTTCTGGAAATCTGCAATTAGATACTTCATAGCGCAATGAACATTACAGTGACAAAGGAAATATCCACAGATGAAAACTAGAAAGAAGCTTTCTTAGAAACTTCTTGGTGATGTGTGAATTCATCTCACAGAGTTACACTTATGTTTCGTGGAGCAGTCCATTAACACTGTCTTTGAGGAATCTGAGAAGGGCTTCTTTGGATCACATTGAGGCCTACGCTGATAAAGGAAATTTCATCCGTTCAAAACGTGAAAGAAGCTTTCTGAGAAACTTCTTTCTGATCTGTGAGTTCATCTCACAGAGTTACAACCTCTGCCTCAAGAAGCAGTTTGCTAACACTCTTTTCGTGGAATCTGCAAAGTGATATTTGGGAGCCTATTGGGGCCCATGGTGATAAAGGAAATATCCTCACATAATAACTAAAGAGAAGCTTTCTGAGAAACTGCATTGCCAGGTGTGAATGCAACTCACAGAGTTACACGTTTCTCTTCAGTGATCAGTTTGTTAGCACAGTTTTCTGGAAATCTGCAATTAGATACTTCATAGCGCAATGAACATTACAGTGACAAAGGAAATATCCACAGATGAAAACTAGAAAGAAGCTTTCTTAGAAACTTCTTGGTGATGTGTGAATTCATCTCACAGAGTTACACTTATGTTTCGTGGAGCAGTCCATTAACACTGTCTTTGAGGAATCTGAGAAGGGCTTCTTTGGATCACATTGAGGCCTACGCTGATAAAGGAAATTTCATCCGTTCAAAACGTGAAAGAAGCTTTCTGAGAAACTTCTTTCTGATCTGTGAGTTCATCTCACAGAGTTACAACCTCTGCCTCAAGAAGCAGTTTGCTAACACTCTTTTCGTGGAATCTGCAAAGTGATATTTGGGAGCCTATTGGGGCCCATGGTGATAAAGGAAATATCCTCACATAATAACTAAAGAGAAGCTTTCTGAGAAACTGCATTGCCAGGTGTGAATGCAACTCACAGAGTTACACGTTTCTCTTCAGTGATCAGTTTGTTAGCACAGTTTTCTGGAAATCTGCAATTAG
The DNA here is from genome assembly GCF_007565055.1 of Rhinopithecus roxellana. Taxonomy (NCBI): domain Eukaryota; kingdom Metazoa; phylum Chordata; class Mammalia; order Primates; family Cercopithecidae; genus Rhinopithecus; species Rhinopithecus roxellana. The sequence goes on from NW_022143318.1 coordinate 7,913, forward strand.
ATACTTCATAGCGCAATGAACATTACAGTGACAAAGGAAATATCCACAGATGAAAACTAGAAAGAAGCTTTCTTAGAAACTTCTTGGTGATGTGTGAATTCATCTCACAGAGTTACACTTATGTTTCGTGGAGCAGTCCATTAACACTGTCTTTGAGGAATCTGAGAAGGGCTTCTTTGGATCACATTGAGGCCTACGCTGATAAAGGAAATTTCATCCGTTCAAAACGTGAAAGAAGCTTTCTGAGAAACTTCTTTCTGATCTGTGAGTTCATCTCACAGAGTTACAACCTCTGCCTCAAGAAGCAGTTTGCTAACACTCTTTTCGTGGAATCTGCAAAGTGATATTTGGGAGCCTATTGGGGCCCATGGTGATAAAGGAAATATCCTCACATAATAACTAAAGAGAAGCTTTCTGAGAAACTGCATTGCCAGGTGTGAATGCAACTCACAGAGTTACACGTTTCTCTTCAGTGATCAGTTTGTTAGCACAGTTTTCTGGAAATCTGCAATTAGATACTTCATAGCGCAATGAACATTACAGTGACAAAGGAAATATCCACAGATGAAAACTAGAAAGAAGCTTTCTTAGAAACTTCTTGGTGATGTGTGAATTCATCTCACAGAGTTACACTTATGTTTCGTGGAGCAGTCCATTAACACTGTCTTTGAGGAATCTGAGAAGGGCTTCTTTGGATCACATTGAGGCCTACGCTGATAAAGGAAATTTCATCCGTTCAAAACGTGAAAGAAGCTTTCTGAGAAACTTCTTTCTGATCTGTGAGTTCATCTCACAGAGTTACAACCTCTGCCTCAAGAAGCAGTTTGCTAACACTCTTTTCGTGGAATCTGCAAAGTGATATTTGGGAGCCTATTGGGGCCCATGGTGATAAAGGAAATATCCTCACATAATAACTAAAGAGAAGCTTTCTGAGAAACTGCATTGCCAGGTGTGAATGCAACTCACAGAGTTACACGTTTCTCTTCAGTGATCAGTTTGTTAGCACAGTTTTCTGGAAATCTGCAATTAGATACTTCATAGCGCAATGAACATTACAGTGACAAAGGAAATATCCACAGATGAAAACTAGAAAGAAGCTTTCTTAGAAACTTCTTGGTGATGTGTGAATTCATCTCACAGAGTTACACTTATGTTTCGTGGAGCAGTCCATTAACACTGTCTTTGAGGAATCTGAGAAGGGCTTCTTTGGATCACATTGAGGCCTACGCTGATAAGGAAATTTCATCCGTTCAAAACGTGAAAGAAGCTTTCTGAGAAACTTCTTTCTGATCTGTGAGTTCATCTCACAGAGTTACAACCTCTGCCTCAAGAAGCAGTTTGCTAACACTCTTTTCGTGGAATCTGCAAAGTGATATTTGGGAGCCTATTGGGGCCCATGGTGATAAAGGAAATATCCTCACATAATAACTAAAGAGAAGCTTTCTGAGAAACTGCATTGCCAGGTGTGAATGCAACTCACAGAGTTACACGTTTCTCTTCAGTGATCAGTTTGTTAGCACAGTTTTCTGGAAATCTGCAATTAGATACTTCATAGCGCAATGAACATTACAGTGACAAAGGAAATATCCACAGATGAAAACTAGAAAGAAGCTTTCTTAGAAACTTCTTGGTGATGTGTGAATTCATCTCACAGAGTTACACTTATGTTTCGTGGAGCAGTCCATTAACACTGTCTTTGAGGAATCTGAGAAGGGCTTCTTTGGATCACATTGAGGCCTACGCTGATAAAGGAAATTTCATCCGTTCAAAACGTGAAAGAAGCTTTCTGAGAAACTTCTTTCTGATCTGTGAGTTCATCTCACAGAGTTACAACCTCTGCCTCAAGAAGCAGTTTGCTAACACTCTTTTCGTGGAATCTGCAAAGTGATATTTGGGAGCCTATTGGGGCCCATGGTGATAAAGGAAATATCCTCACATAATAACTAAAGAGAAGCTTTCTGAGAAACTGCATTGCCAGGTGTGAATGCAACTCACAGAGTTACACGTTTCTCTTCAGTGATCAGTTTGTTAGCACAGTTTTCTGGAAATCTGCAATTAGATACTTCATAGCGCAATGAACATTACAGTGACAAAGGAAATATCCACAGATGAAAACTAGAAAGAAGCTTTCTTAGAAACTTCTTGGTGATGTGTGAATTCATCTCACAGAGTTACACTTATGTTTCGTGGAGCAGTCCATTAACACTGTCTTTGAGGAATCTGAGAAGGGCTTCTTTGGATCACATTGAGGCCTACGCTGATAAAGGAAATTTCATCCGTTCAAAACGTGAAAGAAGCTTTCTGAGAAACTTCTTTCTGATCTGTGAGTTCATCTCACAGAGTTACAACCTCTGCCTCAAGAAGCACATTGCTAACACTCTTTTCGTGGAATCTGCAAAGTGATATTTGGGATCCTATTGGGGCCCATGGTGCTAAGGAAATATCCTCACATAATAACTAAAGAGAAGCTTTCTGAGAAACTGCATTGCCAGGTGTGAATGCAACTCACAGAGTTACACGTTTCTCTTCAGTGATCAGTTTGTTAGCACAGTTTTCTGGAAATCTGCAATTAGATACTTCATAGCGCAATGAACATTACAGTGACAAAGGAAATATCCACAGATGAAAACTAGAAAGAAGCTTTCTTAGAAACTTCTTGGTGATGTGTGAATTCATCTCACAGAGTTACACTTATGTTTCGTGGAGCAGTCCATTAACACTGTCTTTGAGGAATCTGAGAAGGGCTTCTTTGGATCACATTGAGGCCTACGCTGATAAAGGAAATTTCATCCGTTCAAAACGTGAAAGAAGCTTTCTGAGAAACTTCTTTCTGATCTGTGAGTTCATCTCACAGAGTTACAACCTCTGCCTCAAGAAGCAGTTTGCTAACACTCTTTTCGTGGAATCTGCAAAGTGATATTTGGGAGCCTATTGGGGCCCATGGTGATAAAGGAAATATCCTCACATAATAACTAAAGAGAAGCTTTCTGAGAAACTGCATTGCCAGGTGTGAATGCAACTCACAGAGTTACACGTTTCTCTTCAGTGATCAGTTTGTTAGCACAGTTTTCTGGAAATCTGCAATTAGATACTTCATAGCGCAATGAACATTACAGTGACAAAGGAAATATCCACAGATGAAAACTAGAAAGAAGCTTTCTTAGAAACTTCATGGTGATGTGTGAATTCATCTCACAGAGTTACACTTATGTTTCGTGGAGCAGTCCATTAACACTGTCTTTGAGGAATCTGAGAAGGGCTTCTTTGGATCACATTGAGGCCTACGCTGATAAAGGAAATTTCATCCGTTCAAAACGTGAAAGAAGCTTTCTGAGAAACTTCTTTCTGATCTGTGAGTTCATCTCACAGAGTTACAACCTCTGCCTCAAGAAGCAGTTTGCTAACACTCTTTTCGTGGAATCTGCAAAGTGATATTTGGGAGCCTATTGGGGCCCATGGTGATAAAGGAAATATCCTCACATAATAACTAAAGAGAAGCTTTCTGAGAAACTGCATTGCCAGGTGTGAATGCAACTCACAGAGTTACACGTTTCTCTTCAGTGATCAGTTTGTTAGCACAGTTTTCTGGAAATCTGCAATTAGATACTTCATAGCGCAATGAACATTACAGTGACAAAGGAAATATCCACAGATGAAAACTAGAAAGAAGCTTTCTTAGAAACTTCTTGGTGATGTGTGAATTCATCTCACAGAGTTACACTTATGTTTCGTGGAGCAGTCCATTAACACTGTCTTTGAGGAATCTGAGAAGGGCTTCTTTGGATCACATTGAGGCCTACGCTGATAAAGGAAATTTCATCCGTTCAAAACGTGAAAGAAGCTTTCTGAGAAACTTCTTTCTGATCTGTGAGTTCATCTCACAGAGTTACAACCTCTGCCTCAAGAAGCAGTTTGCTAACACTCTTTTCGTGGAATCTGCAAAGTGATATTTGGGAGCCTATTGGGGCCCATGGTGATAAAGGAAATATCCTCACATAATAACTAAAGAGAAGCTTTCTGAGAAACTGCATTGCCAGGTGTGAATGCAACTCACAGAGTTACACGTTTCTCTTCAGTGATCAGTTTGTTAGCACAGTTTTCTGGAAATCTGCAATTAGATACTTCATAGCGCAATGAACATTACAGTGACAAAGGAAATATCCACAGATGAAAACTAGAAAGAAGCTTTCTTAGAAACTTCTTGGTGATGTGTGAATTCATCTCACAGAGTTACACTTATGTTTCGTGGAGCAGTCCATTAACACTGTCTTTGAGGAATCTGAGAAGGGCTTCTTTGGATCACATTGAGGCCTACGCTGATAAAGGAAATTTCATCCGTTCAAAACGTGAAAGAAGCTTTCTGAGAAACTTCTTTCTGATCTGTGAGTTCATCTCACAGAGTTACAACCTCTGCCTCAAGAAGCAGTTTGCTAACACTCTTTTCGTGGAATCTGCAAAGTGATATTTGGGAGCCTATTGGGGCCCATGGTGATAAAGGAAATATCCTCACATAATAACTAAAGAGAAGCTTTCTGAGAAACTGCATTGCCAGGTGTGAATGCAACTCACAGAGTTACACGTTTCTCTTCAGTGATCAGTTTGTTAGCACAGTTTTCTGGAAATCTGCAATTAGATACTTCATAGCGCAATGAACATTACAGTGACAAAGGAAATATCCACAGATGAAAACTAGAAAGAAGCTTTCTTAGAAACTTCTTGGTGATGTGTGAATTCATCTCACAGAGTTACACTTATGTTTCGTGGAGCAGTCCATTAACACTGTCTTTGAGGAATCTGAGAAGGGCTTCTTTGGATCACATTGAGGCCTACGCTGATAAAGGAAATTTCATCCGTTCAAAACGTGAAAGAAGCTTTCTGAGAAACTTCTTTCTGATCTGTGAGTTCATCTCACAGAGTTACAACCTCTGCCTCAAGAAGCAGTTTGCTAACACTCTTTTCGTGGAATCTGCAAAGTGATATTTGGGAGCCTATTGGGGCCCATGGTGATAAAGGAAATATCCTCACATAATAACTAAAGAGAAGCTTTCTGAGAAACTGCATTGCCAGGTGTGAATGCAACTCACAGAGTTACACGTTTCTCTTCAGTGATCAGTTTGTTAGCACAGTTTTCTGGAAATCTGCAATTAGATACTTCATAGCGCAATGAACATTACAGTGACAAAGGAAATATCCACAGATGAAAACTAGAAAGAAGCTTTCTTAGAAACTTCATTGGTGATGTGTGAATTCATCTCACAGAGTTACACTTATGTTTCGTGGAGCAGTCCATTAACACTGTCTTTGAGGAATCTGAGAAGGGCTTCTTTGGATCACATTGAGGCCTACGCTGATAAAGGAAATTTCATCCGTTCAAAACGTGAAAGAAGCTTTCTGAGAAACTTCTTTCTGATCTGTGAGTTCATCTCACAGAGTTACAACCTCTGCCTCAAGAAGCAGTTTGCTAACACTCTTTTCGTGGAATCTGCAAAGTGATATTTGGGAGCCTATTGGGGCCCATGGTGATAAAGGAAATATCCTCACATAATAACTAAAGAGAAGCTTTCTGAGAAACTGCATTGCCAGTGTGAATGCAACTCACAGAGTTACACGTTTCTCTTCAGTGATCAGTTTGTTAGCACAGTTTTCTGGAAATCTGCAATGAGATACTTCATAGCGCAATGAACATTACAGTGACAAAGGAAATATCCACAGATGAAAACTAGAAAGAAGCTTTCTTAGAAACTTCTTGGTGATGTGTGAATTCATCTCACAGAGTTACACTTATGTTTCGTGGAGCAGTCCATTAACACTGTCTTTGAGGAATCTGAGAAGGGCTTCTTTGGATCACATTGAGGCCTACGCTGATAAAGGAAATTTCATCCGTTCAAAACGTGAAAGAAGCTTTCTGAGAAACTTCTTTCTGATCTGTGAGTTCATCTCACAGAGTTACAACCTCTGCCTCAAGAAGCAGTTTGCTAACACTCTTTTCGTGGAATCTGCAAAGTGATATTTGGGAGCCTATTGGGGCCCATGGTGATAAAGGAAATATCCTCACATAATAACTAAAGAGAAGCTTTCTGAGAAACTGCATTGCCAGGTGTGAATGCAACTCACAGAGTTACACGTTTCTCTTCAGTGATCAGTTTGTTAGCACAGTTTTCTGGAAATCTGCAATTAGATACTTCATAGCGCAATGAACATTACAGTGACAAAGGAAATATCCACAGATGAAAACTAGAAAGAAGCTTTCTTAGAAACTTCTTGGTGATGTGTGAATTCATCTCACAGAGTTACACTTATGTTTCGTGGAGCAGTCCATTAACACTGTCTTTGAGGAATCTGAGAAGGGCTTCTTTGGATCACATTGAGGCCTACGCTGATAAAGGAAATTTCATCCGTTCAAAACGTGAAAGAAGCTTTCTGAGAAACTTCTTTCTGATCTGTGAGTTCATCTCACAGAGTTACAACCTCTGCCTCAAGAAGCAGTTTGCTAACACTCTTTTCGTGGAATCTGCAAAGTGATATTTGGGAGCCTATTGGGGCCCATGGTGATAAAGGAAATATCCTCACATAATAACTAAAGAGAAGCTTTCTGAGAAACTGCATTGCCAGGTGTGAATGCAACTCACAGAGTTACACGTTTCTCTTCAGTGATCAGTTTGTTAGCACAGTTTTCTGGAAATCTGCAATTAGATACTTCATAGCGCAATGAACATTACAGTGACAAAGGAAATATCCACAGATGAAAACTAGAAAGAAGCTTTCTTAGAAACTTCATTGGTGATGTGTGAATTCATCTCACAGAGTTACACTTATGTTTCGTGGAGCAGTCCATTAACACTGTCTTTGAGGAATCTGAGAAGGGCTTCTTTGGATCACATTGAGGCCTACGCTGATAAAGGAAATTTCATCCGTTCAAAACGTGAAAGAAGCTTTCTGAGAAACTTCTTTCTGATCTGTGAGTTCATCTCACAGAGTTACAACCTCTGCCTCAAGAAGCAGTTTGCTAACACTCTTTTCGTGGAATCTGCAAAGTGATATTTGGGAGCCTATTGGGGCCCATGGTGATAAAGGAAATATCCTCACATAATAACTAAAGAGAAGCTTTCTGAGAAACTGCATTGCCAGTGTGAATGCAACTCACAGAGTTACACGTTTCTCTTCAGTGATCAGTTTGTTAGCACAGTTTTCTGGAAATCTGCAATTAGATACTTCATAGCGCAATGAACATTACAGTGACAAAGGAAATATCCACAGATGAAAACTAGAAAGAAGCTTTCTTAGAAACTTCTTGGTGATGTGTGAATTCATCTCACAGAGTTACACTTATGTTTCGTGGAGCAGTCCATTAACACTGTCTTTGAGGAATCTGAGAAGGGCTTCTTTGGATCACATTGAGGCCTACGCTGATAAAGGAAATTTCATCCGTTCAAAACGTGAAAGAAGCTTTCTGAGAAACTTCTTTCTGATCTGTGAGTTCATCTCACAGAGTTACAACCTCTGCCTCAAGAAGCAGTTTGCTAACACTCTTTTCGTGGAATCTGCAAAGTGATATTTGGGAGCCTATTGGGGCCCATGGTGATAAAGGAAATATCCTCACATAATAACTAAAGAGAAGCTTTCTGAGAAACTGCATTGCCAGGTGTGAATGCAACTCACAGAGTTACACGTTTCTCTTCAGTGATCAGTTTGTTAGCACAGTTTTCTGGAAATCTGCAATTAGATACTTCATAGCGCAATGAACATTACAGTGACAAAGGAAATATCCACAGATGAAAACTAGAAAGAAGCTTTCTTAGAAACTTCTTGGTGATGTGTGAATTCATCTCACAGAGTTACACTTATGTTTCGTGGAGCAGTCCATTAACACTGTCTTTGAGGAATCTGAGAAGGGCTTCTTTGGATCACATTGAGGCCTACGCTGATAAAGGAAATTTCATCCGTTCAAAACGTGAAAGAAGCTTTCTGAGAAACTTCTTTCTGATCTGTGAGTTCATCTCACAGAGTTACAACCTCTGCCTCAAGAAGCAGTTTGCTAACACTCTTTTCGTGGAATCTGCAAAGTGATATTTGGGAGCCTATTGGGGCCCATGGTGATAAAGGAAATATCCTCACATAATAACTAAAGAGAAGCTTTCTGAGAAACTGCATTGCCAGTGTGAATGCAACTCACAGAGTTACACGTTTCTCTTCAGTGATCAGTTTGTTAGCACAGTTTTCTGGAAATCTGCAATTAGATACTTCATAGCGCAATGAACATTACAGTGACAAAGGAAATATCCACAGATGAAAACTAGAAAGAAGCTTTCTTAGAAACTTCTTGGTGATGTGTGAATTCATCTCACAGAGTTACACTTATGTTTCGTGGAGCAGTCCATTAACACTGTCTTTGAGGAATCTGAGAAGGGCTTCTTTGGATCACATTGAGGCCTACGCTGATAAAGGAAATTTCATCCGTTCAAAACGTGAAAGAAGCTTTCTGAGAAACTTCTTTCTGATCTGTGAGTTCATCTCACAGAGTTACAACCTCTGCCTCAAGAAGCAGTTTGCTAACACTCTTTTCGTGGAATCTGCAAAGTGATATTTGGGAGCCTATTGGGGCCCATGGTGATAAAGGAAATATCCTCACATAATAACTAAAGAGAAGCTTTCTGAGAAACTGCATTGCCAGGTGTGAATGCAACTCACAGAGTTACACGTTTCTCTTCAGTGATCAGTTTGTTAGCACAGTTTTCTGGAAATCTGCAATTAGATACTTCATAGCGCAATGAACATTACAGTGACAAAGGAAATATCCACAGATGAAAACTAGAAAGAAGCTTTCTTAGAAACTTCATGGTGATGTGTGAATTCATCTCACAGAGTTACACTTATGTTTCGTGGAGCAGTCCATTAACACTGTCTTTGAGGAATCTGAGAAGGGCTTCTTTGGATCACATTGAGGCCTACGCTGATAAAGGAAATTTCATCCGTTCAAAACGTGAAAGAAGCTTTCTGAGAAACTTCTTTCTGATCTGTGAGTTCATCTCACAGAGTTACAACCTCTGCCTCAAGAAGCAGTTTGCTAACACTCTTTTCGTGGAATCTGCAAAGTGATATTTGGGAGCCTATTGGGGCCCATGGTGATAAAGGAAATATCCTCACATAATAACTAAAGAGAAGCTTTCTGAGAAACTGCATTGCCAGGTGTGAATGCAACTCACAGAGTTACACGTTTCTCTTCAGTGATCAGTTTGTTAGCACAGTTTTCTGGAAATCTGCAATTAGATACTTCATAGCGCAATGAACATTACAGTGACAAAGGAAATATCCACAGATGAAAACTAGAAAGAAGCTTTCTTAGAAACTTCATGGTGATGTGTGAATTCATCTCACAGAGTTACACTTATGTTTCGTGGAGCAGTCCATTAACACTGTCTTTGAGGAATCTGAGAAGGGCTTCTTTGGATCACATTGAGGCCTACGCTGATAAAGGAAATTTCATCCGTTCAAAACGTGAAAGAAGCTTTCTGAGAAACTTCTTTCTGATCTGTGAGTTCATCTCACAGAGTTACAACCTCTGCCTCAAGAAGCAGTTTGCTAACACTCTTTTCGTGGAATCTGCAAAGTGATATTTGGGAGCCTATTGGGGCCCATGGTGATAAAGGAAATATCCTCACATAATAACTAAAGAGAAGCTTTCTGAGAAACTGCATTGCCAGGTGTGAATGCAACTCACAGAGTTACACGTTTCTCTTCAGTGATCAGTTTGTTAGCACAGTTTTCTGGAAATCTGCAATTAGATACTTCATAGCGCAATGAACATTACAGTGACAAAGGAAATATCCACAGATGAAAACTAGAAAGAAGCTTTCTTAGAAACTTCTTGGTGATGTGTGAATTCATCTCACAGAGTTACACTTATGTTTCGTGGAGCAGTCCATTAACACTGTCTTTGAGGAATCTGAGAAGGGCTTCTTTGGATCACATTGAGGCCTACGCTGATAAAGGAAATTTCATCCGTTCAAAACGTGAAAGAAGCTTTCTGAGAAACTTCTTTCTGATCTGTGAGTTCATCTCACAGAGTTACAACCTCTGCCTCAAGAAGCAGTTTGCTAACACTCTTTTCGTGGAATCTGCAAAGTGATATTTGGGAGCCTATTGGGGCCCATGGTGATAAAGGAAATATCCTCACATAATAACTAAAGAGAAGCTTTCTGAGAAACTGCATTGCCAGGTGTGAATGCAACTCACAGAGTTACACGTTTCTCTTCAGTGATCAGTTTGTTAGCACAGTTTTCTGGAAATCTGCAATTAGATACTTCATAGCGCAATGAACATTACAGTGACAAAGGAAATATCCACAGATGAAAACTAGAAAGAAGCTTTCTTAGAAACTTCATTGGTGATGTGTGAATTCATCTCACAGAGTTACACTTATGTTTCGTGGAGCAGTCCATTAACACTGTCTTTGAGGAATCTGAGAAGGGCTTCTTTGGATCACATTGAGGCCTACGCTGATAAAGGAAATTTCATCCGTTCAAAACGTGAAAGAAGCTTTCTGAGAAACTTCTTTCTGATCTGTGAGTTCATCTCACAGAGTTACAACCTCTGCCTCAAGAAGCAGTTTGCTAACACTCTTTTCGTGGAATCTGCAAAGTGATATTTGGGAGCCTATTGGGGCCCATGGTGATAAAGGAAATATCCTCACATAATAACTAAAGAGAAGCTTTCTGAGAAACTGCATTGCCAGGTGTGAATGCAACTCACAGAGTTACACGTTTCTCTTCAGTGATCAGTTTGTTAGCACAGTTTTCTGGAAATCTGCAATTAGATACTTCATAGCGCAATGAACATTACAGTGACAAAGGAAATATCCACAGATGAAAACTAGAAAGAAGCTTTCTTAGAAACTTCTTGGTGATGTGTGAATTCATCTCACAGAGTTACACTTATGTTTCGTGGAGCAGTCCATTAACACTGTCTTTGAGGAATCTGAGAAGGGCTTCTTTGGATCACATTGAGGCCTACGCTGATAAAGGAAATTTCATCCGTTCAAAACGTGAAAGAAGCTTTCTGAGAAACTTCTTTCTGATCTGTGAGTTCATCTCACAGAGTTACAACCTCTGCCTCAAGAAGCAGTTTGCTAACACTCTTTTCGTGGAATCTGCAAAGTGATATTTGGGAGCCTATTGGGGCCCATGGTGATAAAGGAAATATCCTCACATAATAACTAAAGAGAAGCTTTCTGAGAAACTGCATTGCCAGGTGTGAATGCAACTCACAGAGTTACACGTTTCTCTTCAGTGATCAGTTTGTTAGCACAGTTTTCTGGAAATCTGCAATTAGATACTTCATAGCGCAATGAACATTACAGTGACAAAGGAAATATCCACAGATGAAAACTAGAAAGAAGCTTTCTTAGAAACTTCATGGTGATGTGTGAATTCATCTCACAGAGTTACACTTATGTTTCGTGGAGCAGTCCATTAACACTGTCTTTGAGGAATCTGAGAAGGGCTTCTTTGGATCACATTGAGGCCTACGCTGATAAAGGAAATTTCATCCGTTCAAAACGTGAAAGAAGCTTTCTGAGAAACTTCTTTCTGATCTGTGAGTTCATCTCACAGAGTTACAACCTCTGCCTCAAGAAGCAGTTTGCTAACACTCTTTTCGTGGAATCTGCAAAGTGATATTTGGGAGCCTATTGGGGCCCATGGTGATAAAGGAAATATCCTCACATAATAACTAAAGAGAAGCTTTCTGAGAAACTGCATTGCCAGGTGTGAATGCAACTCACAGAGTTACACGTTTCTCTTCAGTGATCAGTTTGTTAGCACAGTTTTCTGGAAATCTGCAATTAGATACTTCATAGCGCAATGAACATTACAGTGACAAAGGAAATATCCACAGATGAAAACTAGAAAGAAGCTTTCTTAGAAACTTCTTGGTGATGTGTGAATTCATCTCACAGAGTTACACTTATGTTTCGTGGAGCAGTCCATTAACACTGTCTTTGAGGAATCTGAGAAGGGCTTCTTTGGATCACATTGAGGCCTACGCTGATAAAGGAAATTTCATCCGTTCAAAACGTGAAAGAAGCTTTCTGAGAAACTTCTTTCTGATCTGTGAGTTCATCTCACAGAGTTACAACCTCTGCCTCAAGAAGCAGTTTGCTAACACTCTTTTCGTGGAATCTGCAAAGTGATATTTGGGAGCCTATTGGGGCCCATGGTGATAAAGGAAATATCCTCACATAATAACTAAAGAGAAGCTTTCTGAGAAACTGCATTGCCAGGTGTGAATGCAACTCACAGAGTTACACGTTTCTCTTCAGTGATCAGTTTGTTAGCACAGTTTTCTGGAAATCTGCAATTAGATACTTCATAGCGCAATGAACATTACAGTGACAAAGGAAATATCCACAGATGAAAACTAGAAAGAAGCTTTCTTAGAAACTTCATGGTGATGTGTGAATTCATCTCACAGAGTTACACTTATGTTTCGTGGAGCAGTCCATTAACACTGTCTTTGAGGAATCTGAGAAGGGCTTCTTTGGATCACATTGAGGCCTACGCTGATAAAGGAAATTTCATCCGTTCAAAACGTGAAAGAAGCTTTCTGAGAAACTTCTTTCTGATCTGTGAGTTCATCTCACAGAGTTACAACCTCTGCCTCAAGAAGCAGTTTGCTAACACTCTTTTCGTGGAATCTGCAAAGTGATATTTGGGAGCCTATTGGGGCCCATGGTGATAAAGGAAATATCCTCACATAATAACTAAAGAGAAGCTTTCTGAGAAACTGCATTGCCAGGTGTGAATGCAACTCACAGAGTTACACGTTTCTCTTCAGTGATCAGTTTGTTAGCACAGTTTTCTGGAAATCTGCAATTAGATACTTCATAGCGCAATGAACATTACAGTGACAAAGGAAATATCCACAGATGAAAACTAGAAAGAAGCTTTCTTAGAAACTTCTTGGTGATGTGTGAATTCATCTCACAGAGTTACACTTATGTTTCGTGGAGCAGTCCATTAACACTGTCTTTGAGGAATCTGAGAAGGGCTTCTTTGGATCACATTGAGGCCTACGCTGATAAAGGAAATTTCATCCGTTCAAAACGTGAAAGAAGCTTTCTGAGAAACTTCTTTCTGATCTGTGAGTTCATCTCACAGAGTTACAACCTCTGCCTCAAGAAGCAGTTTGCTAACACTCTTTTCGTGGAATCTGCAAAGTGATATTTGGGAGCCTATTGGGGCCCATGGTGATAAAGGAAATATCCTCACATAATAACTAAAGAGAAGCTTTCTGAGAAACTGCATTGCCAGGTGTGAATGCAACTCACAGAGTTACACGTTTCTCTTCAGTGATCAGTTTGTTAGCACAGTTTTCTGGAAATCTGCAATTAGATACTTCATAGCGCAATGAACATTACAGTGACAAAGGAAATATCCACAGATGAAAACTAGAAAGAAGCTTTCTTAGAAACTTCTTGGTGATGTGTGAATTCATCTCACAGAGTTACACTTATGTTTCGTGGAGCAGTCCATTAACACTGTCTTTGAGGAATCTGAGAAGGGCTTCTTTGGATCACATTGAGGCCTACGCTGATAAAGGAAATTTCATCCGTTCAAAACGTGAAAGAAGCTTTCTGAGAAACTTCTTTCTGATCTGTGAGTTCATCTCACAGAGTTACAACCTCTGCCTCAAGAAGCAGTTTGCTAACACTCTTTTCGTGGAATCTGCAAAGTGATATTTGGGAGCCTATTGGGGCCCATGGTGATAAAGGAAATATCCTCACATAATAACTAAAGAGAAGCTTTCTGAGAAACTGCATTGCCAGGTGTGAATGCAACTCACAGAGTTACACGTTTCTCTTCAGTGATCAGTTTGTTAGCACAGTTTTCTGGAAATCTGCAATTAGATACTTCATAGCGCAATGAACATTACAGTGACAAAGGAAATATCCACAGATGAAAACTAGAAAGAAGCTTTCTTAGAAACTTCATGGTGATGTGTGAATTCATCTCACAGAGTTACACTTATGTTTCGTGGAGCAGTCCATTAACACTGTCTTTGAGGAATCTGAGAAGGGCTTCTTTGGATCACATTGAGGCCTACGCTGATAAAGGAAATTTCATCCGTTCAAAACGTGAAAGAAGCTTTCTGAGAAACTTCTTTCTGATCTGTGAGTTCATCTCACAGAGTTACAACCTCTGCCTCAAGAAGCAGTTTGCTAACACTCTTTTCGTGGAATCTGCAAAGTGATATTTGGGAGCCTATTGGGGCCCATGGTGATAAAGGAAATATCCTCACATAATAACTAAAGAGAAGCTTTCTGAGAAACTGCATTGCCAGGTGTGAATGCAACTCACAGAGTTACACGTTTCTCTTCAGTGATCAGTTTGTTAGCACAGTTTTCTGGAAATCTGCAATTAGATACTTCATAGCGCAATGAACATTACAGTGACAAAGGAAATATCCACAGATGAAAACTAGAAAGAAGCTTTCTTAGAAACTTCTTGGTGATGTGTGAATTCATCTCACAGAGTTACACTTATGTTTCGTGGAGCAGTCCATTAACACTGTCTTTGAGGAATCTGAGAAGGGCTTCTTTGGATCACATTGAGGCCTACGCTGATAAAGGAAATTTCATCCGTTCAAAACGTGAAAGAAGCTTTCTGAGAAACTTCTTTCTGATCTGTGAGTTCATCTCACAGAGTTACAACCTCTGCCTCAAGAAGCAGTTTGCTAACACTCTTTTCGTGGAATCTGCAAAGTGATATTTGGGAGCCTATTGGGGCCCATGGTGATAAAGGAAATATCCTCACATAATAACTAAAGAGAAGCTTTCTGAGAAACTGCATTGCCAGGTGTGAATGCAACTCACAGAGTTACACGTTTCTCTTCAGTGATCAGTTTGTTAGCACAGTTTTCTGGAAATCTGCAATTAGATACTTCATAGCGCAATGAACATTACAGTGACAAAGGAAATATCCACAGATGAAAACTAGAAAGAAGCTTTCTTAGAAACTTCTTGGTGATGTGTGAATTCATCTCACAGAGTTACACTTATGTTTCGTGGAGCAGTCCATTAACACTGTCTTTGAGGAATCTGAGAAGGGCTTCTTTGGATCACATTGAGGCCTACGCTGATAAAGGAAATTTCATCCGTTCAAAACGTGAAAGAAGCTTTCTGAGAAACTTCTTTCTGATCTGTGAGTTCATCTCACAGAGTTACAACCTCTGCCTCAAGAAGCAGTTTGCTAACACTCTTTTCGTGGAATCTGCAAAGTGATATTTGGGAGCCTATTGGGGCCCATGGTGATAAAGGAAATATCCTCACATAATAACTAAAGAGAAGCTTTCTGAGAAACTGCATTGCCAGGTGTGAATGCAACTCACAGAGTTACACGTTTCTCTTCAGTGATCAGTTTGTTAGCACAGTTTTCTGGAAATCTGCAATTAGATACTTCATAGCGCAATGAACATTACAGTGACAAAGGAAATATCCACAGATGAAAACTAGAAAGAAGCTTTCTTAGAAACTTCTTGGTGATGTGTGAATTCATCTCACAGAGTTACACTTATGTTTCGTGGAGCAGTCCATTAACACTGTCTTTGAGGAATCTGAGAAGGGCTTCTTTGGATCACATTGAGGCCTACGCTGATAAAGGAAATTTCATCCGTTCAAAACGTGAAAGAAGCTTTCTGAGAAACTTCTTTCTGATCTGTGAGTTCATCTCACAGAGTTACAACCTCTGCCTCAAGAAGCAGTTTGCTAACACTCTTTTCGTGGAATCTGCAAAGTGATATTTGGGAGCCTATTGGGGCCCATGGTGATAAAGGAAATATCCTCACATAATAACTAAAGAGAAGCTTTCTGAGAAACTGCATTGCCAGGTGTGAATGCAACTCACAGAGTTACACGTTTCTCTTCAGTGATCAGTTTGTTAGCACAGTTTTCTGGAAATCTGCAATTAGATACTTCATAGCGCAATGAACATTACAGTGACAAAGGAAATATCCACAGATGAAAACTAGAAAGAAGCTTTCTTAGAAACTTCATGGTGATGTGTGAATTCATCTCACAGAGTTACACTTATGTTTCGTGGAGCAGTCCATTAACACTGTCTTTGAGGAATCTGAGAAGGGCTTCTTTGGATCACATTGAGGCCTACGCTGATAAAGGAAATTTCATCCGTTCAAAACGTGAAAGAAGCTTTCTGAGAAACTTCTTTCTGATCTGTGAGTTCATCTCACAGAGTTACAACCTCTGCCTCAAGAAGCAGTTTGCTAACACTCTTTTCGTGGAATCTGCAAAGTGATATTTGGGAGCCTATTGGGGCCCATGGTGATAAAGGAAATATCCTCACATAATAACTAAAGAGAAGCTTTCTGAGAAACTGCATTGCCAGGTGTGAATGCAACTCACAGAGTTACACGTTTCTCTTCAGTGATCAGTTTGTTAGCACAGTTTTCTGGAAATCTGCAATTAGATACTTCATAGCGCAATGAACATTACAGTGACAAAGGAAATATCCACAGATGAAAACTAGAAAGAAGCTTTCTTAGAAACTTCATGGTGATGTGTGAATTCATCTCACAGAGTTACACTTATGTTTCGTGGAGCAGTCCATTAACACTGTCTTTGAGGAATCTGAGAAGGGCTTCTTTGGATCACATTGAGGCCTACGCTGATAAAGGAAATTTCATCCGTTCAAAACGTGAAAGAAGCTTTCTGAGAAACTTCTTTCTGATCTGTGAGTTCATCTCACAGAGTTACAACCTCTGCCTCAAGAAGCAGTTTGCTAACACTCTTTTCGTGGAATCTGCAAAGTGATATTTGGGAGCCTATTGGGGCCCATGGTGATAAAGGAAATATCCTCACATAATAACTAAAGAGAAGCTTTCTGAGAAACTGCATTGCCAGGTGTGAATGCAACTCACAGAGTTACACGTTTCTCTTCAGTGATCAGTTTGTTAGCACAGTTTTCTGGAAATCTGCAATTAGATACTTCATAGCGCAATGAACATTACAGTGACAAAGGAAATATCCACAGATGAAAACTAGAAAGAAGCTTTCTTAGAAACTTCTTGGTGATGTGTGAATTCATCTCACAGAGTTACACTTATGTTTCGTGGAGCAGTCCATTAACACTGTCTTTGAGGAATCTGAGAAGGGCTTCTTTGGATCACATTGAGGCCTACGCTGATAAAGGAAATTTCATCCGTTCAAAACGTGAAAGAAGCTTTCTGAGAAACTTCTTTCTGATCTGTGAGTTCATCTCACAGAGTTACAACCTCTGCCTCAAGAAGCAGTTTGCTAACACTCTTTTCGTGGAATCTGCAAAGTGATATTTGGGAGCCTATTGGGGCCCATGGTGATAAAGGAAATATCCTCACATAATAACTAAAGAGAAGCTTTCTGAGAAACTGCATTGCCAGGTGTGAATGCAACTCACAGAGTTACACGTTTCTCTTCAGTGATCAGTTTGTTAGCACAGTTTTCTGGAAATCTGCAATTAGATACTTCATAGCGCAATGAACATTACAGTGACAAAGGAAATATCCACAGATGAAAACTAGAAAGAAGCTTTCTTAGAAACTTCTTGGTGATGTGTGAATTCATCTCACAGAGTTACACTTATGTTTCGTGGAGCAGTCCATTAACACTGTCTTTGAGGAATCTGAGAAGGGCTTCTTTGGATCACATTGAGGCCTACGCTGATAAAGGAAATTTCATCCGTTCAAAACGTGAAAGAAGCTTTCTGAGAAACTTCTTTCTGATCTGTGAGTTCATCTCACAGAGTTACAACCTCTGCCTCAAGAAGCAGTTTGCTAACACTCTTTTCGTGGAATCTGCAAAGTGATATTTGGGAGCCTATTGGGGCCCATGGTGATAAAGGAAATATCCTCACATAATAACTAAAGAGAAGCTTTCTGAGAAACTGCATTGCCAGGTGTGAATGCAACTCACAGAGTTACACGTTTCTCTTCAGTGATCAGTTTGTTAGCACAGTTTTCTGGAAATCTGCAATTAGATACTTCATAGCGCAATGAACATTACAGTGACAAAGGAAATATCCACAGATGAAAACTAGAAAGAAGCTTTCTTAGAAACTTCATTGGTGATGTGTGAATTCATCTCACAGAGTTACACTTATGTTTCGTGGAGCAGTCCATTAACACTGTCTTTGAGGAATCTGAGAAGGGCTTCTTTGGATCACATTGAGGCCTACGCTGATAAAGGAAATTTCATCCGTTCAAAACGTGAAAGAAGCTTTCTGAGAAACTTCTTTCTGATCTGTGAGTTCATCTCACAGAGTTACAACCTCTGCCTCAAGAAGCAGTTTGCTAACACTCTTTTCGTGGAATCTGCAAAGTGATATTTGGGAGCCTATTGGGGCCCATGGTGATAAAGGAAATATCCTCACATAATAACTAAAGAGAAGCTTTCTGAGAAACTGCATTGCCAGGTGTGAATGCAACTCACAGAGTTACACGTTTCTCTTCAGTGATCAGTTTGTTAGCACAGTTTTCTGGAAATCTGCAATTAGATACTTCATAGCGCAATGAACATTACAGTGACAAAGGAAATATCCACAGATGAAAACTAGAAAGAAGCTTTCTTAGAAACTTCTTGGTGATGTGTGAATTCATCTCACAGAGTTACACTTATGTTTCGTGGAGCAGTCCATTAACACTGTCTTTGAGGAATCTGAGAAGGGCTTCTTTGGATCACATTGAGGCCTACGCTGATAAAGGAAATTTCATCCGTTCAAAACGTGAAAGAAGCTTTCTGAGAAACTTCTTTCTGATCTGTGAGTTCATCTCACAGAGTTACAACCTCTGCCTCAAGAAGCAGTTTGCTAACACTCTTTTCGTGGAATCTGCAAAGTGATATTTGGGAGCCTATTGGGGCCCATGGTGATAAAGGAAATATCCTCACATAATAACTAAAGAGAAGCTTTCTGAGAAACTGCATTGCCAGGTGTGAATGCAACTCACAGAGTTACACGTTTCTCTTCAGTGATCAGTTTGTTAGCACAGTTTTCTGGAAATCTGCAATTAGATACTTCATAGCGCAATGAACATTACAGTGACAAAGGAAATATCCACAGATGAAAACTAGAAAGAAGCTTTCTTAGAAACTTCTTGGTGATGTGTGAATTCATCTCACAGAGTTACACTTATGTTTCGTGGAGCAGTCCATTAACACTGTCTTTGAGGAATCTGAGAAGGGCTTCTTTGGATCACATTGAGGCCTACGCTGATAAAGGAAATTTCATCCGTTCAAAACGTGAAAGAAGCTTTCTGAGAAACTTCTTTCTGATCTGTGAGTTCATCTCACAGAGTTACAACCTCTGCCTCAAGAAGCAGTTTGCTAACACTCTTTTCGTGGAATCTGCAAAGTGATATTTGGGAGCCTATTGGGGCCCATGGTGATAAAGGAAATATCCTCACATAATAACTAAAGAGAAGCTTTCTGAGAAACTGCATTGCCAGGTGTGAATGCAACTCACAGAGTTACACGTTTCTCTTCAGTGATCAGTTTGTTAGCACAGTTTTCTGGAAATCTGCAATTAGATACTTCATAGCGCAATGAACATTACAGTGACAAAGGAAATATCCACAGATGAAAACTAGAAAGAAGCTTTCTTAGAAACTTCTTGGTGATGTGTGAATTCATCTCACAGAGTTACACTTATGTTTCGTGGAGCAGTCCATTAACACTGTCTTTGAGGAATCTGAGAAGGGCTTCTTTGGATCACATTGAGGCCTACGCTGATAAAGGAAATTTCATCCGTTCAAAACGTGAAAGAAGCTTTCTGAGAAACTTCTTTCTGATCTGTGAGTTCATCTCACAGAGTTACAACCTCTGCCTCAAGAAGCAGTTTGCTAACACTCTTTTCGTGGAATCTGCAAAGTGATATTTGGGAGCCTATTGGGGCCCATGGTGATAAAGGAAATATCCTCACATAATAACTAAAGAGAAGCTTTCTGAGAAACTGCATTGCCAGGTGTGAATGCAACTCACAGAGTTACACGTTTCTCTTCAGTGATCAGTTTGTTAGCACAGTTTTCTGGAAATCTGCAATTAGATACTTCATAGCGCAATGAACATTACAGTGACAAAGGAAATATCCACAGATGAAAACTAGAAAGAAGCTTTCTTAGAAACTTCTTGGTGATGTGTGAATTCATCTCACAGAGTTACACTTATGTTTCGTGGAGCAGTCCATTAACACTGTCTTTGAGGAATCTGAGAAGGGCTTCTTTGGATCACATTGAGGCCTACGCTGATAAAGGAAATTTCATCCGTTCAAAACGTGAAAGAAGCTTTCTGAGAAACTTCTTTCTGATCTGTGAGTTCATCTCACAGAGTTACAACCTCTGCCTCAAGAAGCAGTTTGCTAACACTCTTTTCGTGGAATCTGCAAAGTGATATTTGGGAGCCTATTGGGGCCCATGGTGATAAAGGAAATATCCTCACATAATAACTAAAGAGAAGCTTTCTGAGAAACTGCATTGCCAGGTGTGAATGCAACTCACAGAGTTACACGTTTCTCTTCAGTGATCAGTTTGTTAGCACAGTTTTCTGGAAATCTGCAATTAGATACTTCATAGCGCAATGAACATTACAGTGACAAAGGAAATATCCACAGATGAAAACTAGAAAGAAGCTTTCTTAGAAACTTCTTGGTGATGTGTGAATTCATCTCACAGAGTTACACTTATGTTTCGTGGAGCAGTCCATTAACACTGTCTTTGAGGAATCTGAGAAGGGCTTCTTTGGATCACATTGAGGCCTACGCTGATAAAGGAAATTTCATCCGTTCAAAACGTGAAAGAAGCTTTCTGAGAAACTTCTTTCTGATCTGTGAGTTCATCTCACAGAGTTACAACCTCTGCCTCAAGAAGCAGTTTGCTAACACTCTTTTCGTGGAATCTGCAAAGTGATATTTGGGAGCCTATTGGGGCCCATGGTGATAAAGGAAATATCCTCACATAATAACTAAAGAGAAGCTTTCTGAGAAACTGCATTGCCAGGTGTGAATGCAACTCACAGAGTTACACGTTTCTCTTCAGTGATCAGTTTGTTAGCACAGTTTTCTGGAAATCTGCAATTAGATACTTCATAGCGCAATGAACATTACAGTGACAAAGGAAATATCCACAGATGAAAACTAGAAAGAAGCTTTCTTAGAAACTTCTTGGTGATGTGTGAATTCATCTCACAGAGTTACACTTATGTTTCGTGGAGCAGTCCATTAACACTGTCTTTGAGGAATCTGAGAAGGGCTTCTTTGGATCACATTGAGGCCTACGCTGATAAAGGAAATTTCATCCGTTCAAAACGTGAAAGAAGCTTTCTGAGAAACTTCTTTCTGATCTGTGAGTTCATCTCACAGAGTTACAACCTCTGCCTCAAGAAGCAGTTTGCTAACACTCTTTTCGTGGAATCTGCAAAGTGATATTTGGGAGCCTATTGGGGCCCATGGTGATAAAGGAAATATCCTCACATAATAACTAAAGAGAAGCTTTCTGAGAAACTGCATTGCCAGGTGTGAATGCAACTCACAGAGTTACACGTTTCTCTTCAGTGATCAGTTTGTTAGCACAGTTTTCTGGAAATCTGCAATTAGATACTTCATAGCGCAATGAACATTACAGTGACAAAGGAAATATCCACAGATGAAAACTAGAAAGAAGCTTTCTTAGAAACTTCTTGGTGATGTGTGAATTCATCTCACAGAGTTACACTTATGTTTCGTGGAGCAGTCCATTAACACTGTCTTTGAGGAATCTGAGAAGGGCTTCTTTGGATCACATTGAGGCCTACGCTGATAAAGGAAATTTCATCCGTTCAAAACGTGAAAGAAGCTTTCTGAGAAACTTCTTTCTGATCTGTGAGTTCATCTCACAGAGTTACAACCTCTGCCTCAAGAAGCAGTTTGCTAACACTCTTTTCGTGGAATCTGCAAAGTGATATTTGGGAGCCTATTGGGGCCCATGGTGATAAAGGAAATATCCTCACATAATAACTAAAGAGAAGCTTTCTGAGAAACTGCATTGCCAGGTGTGAATGCAACTCACAGAGTTACACGTTTCTCTTCAGTGATCAGTTTGTTAGCACAGTTTTCTGGAAATCTGCAATTAGATACTTCATAGCGCAATGAACATTACAGTGACAAAGGAAATATCCACAGATGAAAACTAGAAAGAAGCTTTCTTAGAAACTTCATTGGTGATGTGTGAATTCATCTCACAGAGTTACACTTATGTTTCGTGGAGCAGTCCATTAACACTGTCTTTGAGGAATCTGAGAAGGGCTTCTTTGGATCACATTGAGGCCTACGCTGATAAAGGAAATTTCATCCGTTCAAAACGTGAAAGAAGCTTTCTGAGAAACTTCTTTCTGATCTGTGAGTTCATCTCACAGAGTTACAACCTCTGCCTCAAGAAGCAGTTTGCTAACACTCTTTTCGTGGAATCTGCAAAGTGATATTTGGGAGCCTATTGGGGCCCATGGTGATAAAGGAAATATCCTCACATAATAACTAAAGAGAAGCTTTCTGAGAAACTGCATTGCCAAGTGTGAATGCAACTCACAGAGTTACACGTTTCTCTTCAGTGATCAGTTTGTTAGCACAGTTTTCTGGAAATCTGCAATTAGATACTTCATAGCGCAATGAACATTACAGTGACAAAGGAAATATCCACAGATGAAAACTAGAAAGAAGCTTTCTTAGAAACTTCTTGGTGATGTGTGAATTCATCTCACAGAGTTACACTTATGTTTCGTGGAGCAGTCCATTAACACTGTCTTTGAGGAATCTGAGAAGGGCTTCTTTGGATCACATTGAGGCCTACGCTGATAAAGGAAATTTCATCCGTTCAAAACGTGAAAGAAGCTTTCTGAGAAACTTCTTTCTGATCTGTGAGTTCATCTCACAGAGTTACAACCTCTGCCTCAAGAAGCAGTTTGCTAACACTCTTTTCGTGGAATCTGCAAAGTGATATTTGGGAGCCTATTGGGGCCCATGGTGATAAAGGAAATATCCTCACATAATAACTAAAGAGAAGCTTTCTGAGAAACTGCATTGCCAGGTGTGAATGCAACTCACAGAGTTACACGTTTCTCTTCAGTGATCAGTTTGTTAGCACAGTTTTCTGGAAATCTGCAATTAGATACTTCATAGCGCAATGAACATTACAGTGACAAAGGAAATATCCACAGATGAAAACTAGAAAGAAGCTTTCTTAGAAACTTCATTGGTGATGTGTGAATTCATCTCACAGAGTTACACTTATGTT
Source organism: Rhinopithecus roxellana (assembly GCF_007565055.1). Lineage (NCBI taxonomy): Eukaryota > Metazoa > Chordata > Mammalia > Primates > Cercopithecidae > Rhinopithecus > Rhinopithecus roxellana. The sequence continues at coordinate 31,214 of NW_022143318.1, forward strand.
TCGTGGAGCAGTCCATTAACACTGTCTTTGAGGAATCTGAGAAGGGCTTCTTTGGATCACATTGAGGCCTACGCTGATAAAGGAAATTTCATCCGTTCAAAACGTGAAAGAAGCTTTCTGAGAAACTTCTTTCTGATCTGTGAGTTCATCTCACAGAGTTACAACCTCTGCCTCAAGAAGCAGTTTGCTAACACTCTTTTCGTGGAATCTGCAAAGTGATATTTGGGAGCCTATTGGGGCCCATGGTGATAAAGGAAATATCCTCACATAATAACTAAAGAGAAGCTTTCTGAGAAACTGCATTGCCAGGTGTGAATGCAACTCACAGAGTTACACGTTTCTCTTCAGTGATCAGTTTGTTAGCACAGTTTTCTGGAAATCTGCAATTAGATACTTCATAGCGCAATGAACATTACAGTGACAAAGGAAATATCCACAGATGAAAACTAGAAAGAAGCTTTCTTAGAAACTTCATTGGTGATGTGTGAATTCATCTCACAGAGTTACACTTATGTTTCGTGGAGCAGTCCATTAACACTGTCTTTGAGGAATCTGAGAAGGGCTTCTTTGGATCACATTGAGGCCTACGCTGATAAAGGAAATTTCATCCGTTCAAAACGTGAAAGAAGCTTTCTGAGAAACTTCTTTCTGATCTGTGAGTTCATCTCACAGAGTTACAACCTCTGCCTCAAGAAGCAGTTTGCTAACACTCTTTTCGTGGAATCTGCAAAGTGATATTTGGGAGCCTATTGGGGCCCATGGTGATAAAGGAAATATCCTCACATAATAACTAAAGAGAAGCTTTCTGAGAAACTGCATTGCCAGGTGTGAATGCAACTCACAGAGTTACACGTTTCTCTTCAGTGATCAGTTTGTTAGCACAGTTTTCTGGAAATCTGCAATTAGATACTTCATAGCGCAATGAACATTACAGTGACAAAGGAAATATCCACAGATGAAAACTAGAAAGAAGCTTTCTTAGAAACTTCTTGGTGATGTGTGAATTCATCTCACAGAGTTACACTTATGTTTCGTGGAGCAGTCCATTAACACTGTCTTTGAGGAATCTGAGAAGGGCTTCTTTGGATCACATTGAGGCCTACGCTGATAAAGGAAATTTCATCCGTTCAAAACGTGAAAGAAGCTTTCTGAGAAACTTCTTTCTGATCTGTGAGTTCATCTCACAGAGTTACAACCTCTGCCTCAAGAAGCAGTTTGCTAACACTCTTTTCGTGGAATCTGCAAAGTGATATTTGGGAGCCTATTGGGGCCCATGGTGATAAAGGAAATATCCTCACATAATAACTAAAGAGAAGCTTTCTGAGAAACTGCATTGCCAGGTGTGAATGCAACTCACAGAGTTACACGTTTCTCTTCAGTGATCAGTTTGTTAGCACAGTTTTCTGGAAATCTGCAATTAGATACTTCATAGCGCAATGAACATTACAGTGACAAAGGAAATATCCACAGATGAAAACTAGAAAGAAGCTTTCTTAGAAACTTCATTGGTGATGTGTGAATTCATCTCACAGAGTTACACTTATGTTTCGTGGAGCAGTCCATTAACACTGTCTTTGAGGAATCTGAGAAGGGCTTCTTTGGATCACATTGAGGCCTACGCTGATAAAGGAAATTTCATCCGTTCAAAACGTGAAAGAAGCTTTCTGAGAAACTTCTTTCTGATCTGTGAGTTCATCTCACAGAGTTACAACCTCTGCCTCAAGAAGCAGTTTGCTAACACTCTTTTCGTGGAATCTGCAAAGTGATATTTGGGAGCCTATTGGGGCCCATGGTGATAAAGGAAATATCCTCACATAATAACTAAAGAGAAGCTTTCTGAGAAACTGCATTGCCAGGTGTGAATGCAACTCACAGAGTTACACGTTTCTCTTCAGTGATCAGTTTGTTAGCACAGTTTTCTGGAAATCTGCAATTAGATACTTCATAGCGCAATGAACATTACAGTGACAAAGGAAATATCCACAGATGAAAACTAGAAAGAAGCTTTCTTAGAAACTTCTTGGTGATGTGTGAATTCATCTCACAGAGTTACACTTATGTTTCGTGGAGCAGTCCATTAACACTGTCTTTGAGGAATCTGAGAAGGGCTTCTTTGGATCACATTGAGGCCTACGCTGATAAAGGAAATTTCATCCGTTCAAAACGTGAAAGAAGCTTTCTGAGAAACTTCTTTCTGATCTGTGAGTTCATCTCACAGAGTTACAACCTCTGCCTCAAGAAGCAGTTTGCTAACACTCTTTTCGTGGAATCTGCAAAGTGATATTTGGGAGCCTATTGGGGCCCATGGTGATAAAGGAAATATCCTCACATAATAACTAAAGAGAAGCTTTCTGAGAAACTGCATTGCCAAGTGTGAATGCAACTCACAGAGTTACACGTTTCTCTTCAGTGATCAGTTTGTTAGCACAGTTTTCTGGAAATCTGCAATTAGATACTTCATAGCGCAATGAACATTACAGTGACAAAGGAAATATCCACAGATGAAAACTAGAAAGAAGCTTTCTTAGAAACTTCTTGGTGATGTGTGAATTCATCTCACAGAGTTACACTTATGTTTCGTGGAGCAGTCCATTAACACTGTCTTTGAGGAATCTGAGAAGGGCTTCTTTGGATCACATTGAGGCCTACGCTGATAAAGGAAATTTCATCCGTTCAAAACGTGAAAGAAGCTTTCTGAGAAACTTCTTTCTGATCTGTGAGTTCATCTCACAGAGTTACAACCTCTGCCTCAAGAAGCAGTTTGCTAACACTCTTTTCGTGGAATCTGCAAAGTGATATTTGGGAGCCTATTGGGGCCCATGGTGATAAAGGAAATATCCTCACATAATAACTAAAGAGAAGCTTTCTGAGAAACTGCATTGCCAGGTGTGAATGCAACTCACAGAGTTACACGTTTCTCTTCAGTGATCAGTTTGTTAGCACAGTTTTCTGGAAATCTGCAATTAGATACTTCATAGCGCAATGAACATTACAGTGACAAAGGAAATATCCACAGATGAAAACTAGAAAGAAGCTTTCTTAGAAACTTCTTGGTGATGTGTGAATTCATCTCACAGAGTTACACTTATGTTTCGTGGAGCAGTCCATTAACACTGTCTTTGAGGAATCTGAGAAGGGCTTCTTTGGATCACATTGAGGCCTACGCTGATAAAGGAAATTTCATCCGTTCAAAACGTGAAAGAAGCTTTCTGAGAAACTTCTTTCTGATCTGTGAGTTCATCTCACAGAGTTACAACCTCTGCCTCAAGAAGCAGTTTGCTAACACTCTTTTCGTGGAATCTGCAAAGTGATATTTGGGAGCCTATTGGGGCCCATGGTGATAAAGGAAATATCCTCACATAATAACTAAAGAGAAGCTTTCTGAGAAACTGCATTGCCAAGTGTGAATGCAACTCACAGAGTTACACGTTTCTCTTCAGTGATCAGTTTGTTAGCACAGTTTTCTGGAAATCTGCAATTAGATACTTCATAGCGCAATGAACATTACAGTGACAAAGGAAATATCCACAGATGAAAACTAGAAAGAAGCTTTCTTAGAAACTTCTTGGTGATGTGTGAATTCATCTCACAGAGTTACACTTATGTTTCGTGGAGCAGTCCATTAACACTGTCTTTGAGGAATCTGAGAAGGGCTTCTTTGGATCACATTGAGGCCTACGCTGATAAAGGAAATTTCATCCGTTCAAAACGTGAAAGAAGCTTTCTGAGAAACTTCTTTCTGATCTGTGAGTTCATCTCACAGAGTTACAACCTCTGCCTCAAGAAGCAGTTTGCTAACACTCTTTTCGTGGAATCTGCAAAGTGATATTTGGGAGCCTATTGGGGCCCATGGTGATAAAGGAAATATCCTCACATAATAACTAAAGAGAAGCTTTCTGAGAAACTGCATTGCCAAGTGTGAATGCAACTCACAGAGTTACACGTTTCTCTTCAGTGATCAGTTTGTTAGCACAGTTTTCTGGAAATCTGCAATTAGATACTTCATAGCGCAATGAACATTACAGTGACAAAGGAAATATCCACAGATGAAAACTAGAAAGAAGCTTTCTTAGAAACTTCATGGTGATGTGTGAATTCATCTCACAGAGTTACACTTATGTTTCGTGGAGCAGTCCATTAACACTGTCTTTGAGGAATCTGAGAAGGGCTTCTTTGGATCACATTGAGGCCTACGCTGATAAAGGAAATTTCATCCGTTCAAAACGTGAAAGAAGCTTTCTGAGAAACTTCTTTCTGATCTGTGAGTTCATCTCACAGAGTTACAACCTCTGCCTCAAGAAGCAGTTTGCTAACACTCTTTTCGTGGAATCTGCAAAGTGATATTTGGGAGCCTATTGGGGCCCATGGTGATAAAGGAAATATCCTCACATAATAACTAAAGAGAAGCTTTCTGAGAAACTGCATTGCCAGGTGTGAATGCAACTCACAGAGTTACACGTTTCTCTTCAGTGATCAGTTTGTTAGCACAGTTTTCTGGAAATCTGCAATTAGATACTTCATAGCGCAATGAACATTACAGTGACAAAGGAAATATCCACAGATGAAAACTAGAAAGAAGCTTTCTTAGAAACTTCTTGGTGATGTGTGAATTCATCTCACAGAGTTACACTTATGTTTCGTGGAGCAGTCCATTAACACTGTCTTTGAGGAATCTGAGAAGGGCTTCTTGGATCACATTGAGGCCTACGCTGATAAAGGAAATTTCATCCGTTCAAAACGTGAAAGAAGCTTTCTGAGAAACTTCTTTCTGATCTGTGAGTTCATCTCACAGAGTTACAACCTCTGCCTCAAGAAGCAGTTTGCTAACACTCTTTTCGTGGAATCTGTAAAGTGATATTTGGGAGCCTATTGGGGCCCATGGTGATATAGGAAATATCCTCACATAATAACTAAAGAGAAGCTTTCTGAGAAACTGCATTGCCTAGTGTGAATGCAACTCACAGAGTTACACGTTTCTCTTCAGTGATCAGTTGTTAGCACAGTTTTCTGGAAATCTGCAATTAGATACTTCCTAGCGCAATGAACATTTACAGTGACAAAGGAACTCTCCACAGCTTGAATACTTAGAAAGACGCCCTTTTCTTAGAACCTTTCTTGGTGATGTGTTGAATTCCTCTACACAGAAGTTACACCTTATGTTTTCGTGGAGCAGTCCATTAACACTGTCTTTGAGGATCTGA
>NW_022143319.1:0-3616 GCF_007565055.1 Rhinopithecus roxellana
CCCGGATCGCGGGGGGGCGGGTCCCCCGCCCCCCGGCGATGGGGGTCCGCCAGCCGGGGGGGGTGGCGTGGCGGCTGGCGGCCCCGGATCGCGGGGGGGCGGGTCCCCCGCCCCCCGGCGATGGGGGTCCGCCAGCCGCCGGGGGGGCGTGGCGTGGCGGCGGCTGGCGGCCCCGGATCGCGGGGGGGCGGGTCCCCCGCCCCCCGGCGATGGGGGTCCGCCAGCCGCCGGGGGGGCGTGGCGTGGCGGCGGCTGGCGGCCCCGGATCGCGGGGGGGCGGGTCCCCCGCCCCCCGGCGATGGGGGTCCGCCAGCCGCCGGGGGGGCGTGGCGTGGCGGCGGCTGGCGGCCCCGGATCGCGGGGGGGCGGGTCCCCCGCCCCCCGGCGATGGGGGTCCGCCAGCCGCCGGGGGGGCGTGGCGTGGCGGCGGCTGGCGGCCCCGGATCGCGGGGGGGCGGGTCCCCCGCCCCCCGGCGATGGGGGTCCGCCAGCCGCCGGGGGGGCGTGGCGTGGCGGCGGCTGGCGGCCCCGGATCGGGGGGGGCGGGTCCCCCGCCCCCCGGCGATGGGGGTCCGCCAGCCGCCGGGGGGGCGTGGCGTGGCGGCGGCTGGCGGCCCCGGATCGCGGGGGGGCGGGTCCCCCGCCCCCCGGCGATGGGGGTCCGCCAGCCGGGGGGGGCGTGGCGTGGCGGCGGCTGGCGGCCCCGGATCGCGGGGGGGCGGGTCCCCCGCCCCCCGGCGATGGGGGTCCGCCAGCCGCCGGGGGGGCGTGGCGTGGCGGCGGCTGGCGGCCCCGGATCGCGGGGGGGCGGGTCCCCCGCCCCCCGGCGATGGGGGTCCGCCAGCCGCCGGGGGGGCGTGGCGTGGCGGCGGCTGGCGGCCCCGGATCGGGGGGGCGGGTCCCCCGCCCCCCGGCGATGGGGGTCCGCCAGCCGCCGGGGGGGCGTGGCGTGGCGGCGGCTGGCGGCCCCGGATCGCGGGGGGGCGGGTCCCCCGCCCCCCGGCGATGGGGGTCCGCCAGCCGCCGGGGGGGCGTGGCGTGGCGGCGGCTGGCGGCCCCGGATCGCGGGGGGGCGGGTCCCCCGCCCCCCGGCGATGGGGGTCCGCCAGCCGGGGGGGCGTGGCGTGGCGGCGGCTGGCGGCCCCGGATCGCGGGGGGGCGGGTCCCCCGCCCCCCGGCGATGGGGGTCCGCCAGCCGCCGGGGGGGCGTGGCGTGGCGGCGGCTGGCGGCCCCGGATCGCGGGGGGGCGGGTCCCCCGCCCCCCGGCGATGGGGGTCCGCCAGCCGCCGGGGGGGCGTGGCGTGGCGGCGGCTGGCGGCCCCGGATCGCGGGGGGGCGGGTCCCCCGCCCCCCGGCGATGGGGGTCCGCCAGCCGCCGGGGGGGCGTGGCGTGGCGGCGGCTGGCGGCCCCGGATCGCGGGGGGGCGGGTCCCCCGCCCCCCGGCGATGGGGGTCCGCCAGCCGCCGGGGGGGCGTGGCGTGGCGGCGGCTGGCGGCCCCGGATCGCGGGGGGGCGGGTCCCCCGCCCCCCGGCGATGGGGGTCCGCCAGCCGGGGGGGCGTGGCGTGGCGGCGGCTGGCGGCCCCGGATCGGGGGGGCGGGTCCCCCGCCCCCCGGCGATGGGGGTCCGCCAGCCGCCGGGGGGGCGTGGCGTGGCGGCGGCTGGCGGCCCCGGATCGCGGGGGGGCGGGTCCCCCGCCCCCCGGCGATGGGGGTCCGCCAGCCGCCGGGGGGGCGTGGCGTGGCGGCGGCTGGCGGCCCCGGATCGCGGGGGGGCGGGTCCCCCGCCCCCCGGCGATGGGGGTCCGCCAGCCGCCGGGGGGGCGTGGCGTGGCGGCGGCTGGCGGCCCCGGATCGCGGGGGGGCGGGTCCCCCGCCCCCCGGCGATGGGGGTCCGCCAGCCGCCGGGGGGGCGTGGCGTGGCGGCGGCTGGCGGCCCCGGATCGCGGGGGGGCGGGTCCCCCGCCCCCCGGCGATGGGGGTCCGCCAGCCGCCGGGGGGGCGTGGCGTGGCGGCGGCTGGCGGCCCCGGATCGCGGGGGGGCGGGTCCCCCGCCCCCCGGCGATGGGGGTCCGCCAGCCGCCGGGGGGGCGTGGCGTGGCGGCGGCTGGCGGCCCCGGATCGCGGGGGGGCGGGTCCCCCGCCCCCCGGCGATGGGGGTCCGCCAGCCGCCGGTGGGCGGGCGTGGCGGCGGCGGCTGGCGGCCCCGGATCGCGGGGGGGCGGGTCCCCCGCCCCCCGGCGATGGGGGTCCGCCAGCCGCCGGGGGGGCGTGGCGTGGCGGCGGCTGGCGGCCCCGGATCGCGGGGGGGCGGGTCCCCCGCCCCCGGCGATGGGGGTCCGCCAGCCGCCGGGGGGGCGTGGCGTGGCGGCGGCTGGCGGCCCCGGATGGGGGGCGGGTCCCCCGCCCCCCGGCGATGGGGGTCCGAGCCGCCGGGGGGGCGTGGCGTGGCGGCGGCTGGCGGCCCCGGATCGCGGGGGGGCGGGTCCCCCGCCCCCCGGCGATGGGGGTCCGCCAGCCGCCGGGGGGGCGTGGCGTGGCGGCGGCTGGCGGCCCCGGATCGCGGGGGGGCGGGTCCCCCGCCCCCCGGCGATGGGGGTCCGCCAGCCGCCGGGGGGGCGTGGCGTGGCGGCGGCTGGCGGCCCCGGATCGCGGGGGGGCGGGTCCCCCGCCCCCCGGCGATGGGGGTCCGCCAGCCGCCGGGGGGGCGTGGCGTGGCGGCGGCTGGCGGCCCCGGATCGCGGGGGGGCGGGTCCCCCGCCCCCCGGCGATGGGGGTCCGCCAGCCGGGGGGGCGTGGCGTGGCGGCGGCTGGCGGCCCCGGATCGGGGGGGGCGGGTCCCCCGCCCCCCGGCGATGGGGGTCCGCCAGCCGGGGGGGCGTGGCGTGGCGGCGGCTGGCGGCCCCGGATCGCGGGGGGCGGGTCCCCCGCCCCCCGGCGATGGGGGTCCGCCAGCCGCCGGGGGGGCGTGGCGTGGCGGCGGCTGGCGGCCCCGGATCGCGGGGGGGCGGGTCCCCCGCCCCCCGGCGATGGGGGTCCGCCAGCCGCCGGGGGGGCGTGGCGTGGCGGCGGCTGGCGGCCCCGGATCGGGGGGGCGGGTCCCCCGCCCCCCGGCGATGGGGGTCCGCCAGCCGCCGGGGGGGCGTGGCGTGGCGGCGGCTGGCGGCCCCGGATCGCGGGGGGGCGGGTCCCCCGCCCCCCGGCGATGGGGGTCCGCCAGCCGCCGGGGGGGCGTGGCGTGGCGGCGGCTGGCGGCCCCGGATCGCGGGGGGGCGGGTCCCCCCCCCCCGGCGATGGGGGTCCGCCAGCCGGGGGGGCGTGGCGTGGCGGCGGCTGGCGGCCCCGGATCGCGGGGGGGCGGGTCCCCGCCCCCCGGCGATGGGGGTCCGCCAGCCGCCGGGGGGGCGTGGCGTGGCGGCGGCTGGCGGCCCCGGATCGGGGGGGGCGGGTCCCCCGCCCCCCGGCGATGGGGGTCCGCCAGCCGCCGGGGGGGCGTGGCGTGGGCGGCTGGCGGCCCCGGATCGCGGGGGGGCGGGTCCCCCGCCCCCCGGCGATGGGGGTCCGCCAGCCGGGGGGCGTGGCGTGGCGGCGGCTGGCGGCCCCGGATCGCGGGGG